>NC_030810.1:743955-1025210 GCF_001704415.2 Capra hircus | reverse complement strand
TCTCCGCCGCCTTTGTCAGGACTCATTCCACAGTTCATGCCCCTGGTCACGCTGTCACCAGCCATGAGGGCGCCTAGCTGGCGGCTCCCTCACAGGCTCTTCCTCTGCTCCGTCTGCGTGGCCCGAGCACCTCAGCCCTGGAACCTTCACCCCCCTGACCCTCACTGGTCCCGCCGCCTGCACCGCGGCCACCCCCGCCAGCATCCTCTACATGGCAGCCCAGGGGCCGTCCAGATCTGCCAGTCTTCACCAGCCCACAGCCAGCCTGTGGCTAACTCCCACCACGTCCCAGCCAGCTGCTTCCTGACGCCACTGGGAGCAGGTCAGGCCGGGCCCTCGGGCCTCATTACCTGCGGGCACCCCCGCTCCTGCTCCAGGGCTGACCCTCAACTGGCTCCTCAAAACCCTGTTGCTCAGCTCCCGGAAGTCACCACAGCGCCTGACAGTCCCATCCTCGGTCCTGCACGCGGCTCCTCACACGGCTCCCCCCACCCGCATCCTGAGCTACTCGCCGGCTCATCACGCAGTTCTCCAGGTTCTTACCTAAGGCTCCGCACCTCTTCACAGTCTCTTGTGTTTCCCCAGCTTGTTACCACTTGTCACGGGGTCCCTCACGGCTCCTCACAGCCCGCACAGGTCACTCACACACGTCCACCCATCTTCTCACGCATCCCCACACAACCCCTCACACGGTTCCTCTCTTAACTCACCACAAGCTGCGCGCACACGGCCCTCACTCCTCACAGCATCTCGCACACTCCTCTCACGTCTCCTCAGCTCCCCAGAGCCCACACGATCCCTCACTATTTTGCACGCAGTTCCCACACGCTCCTCACACCTTCGTACACCGCCGCCCTCGCCGGCCCTCGCGCTGCTCCCAACACCGAGCCACAGGGCTGCCAGCGGCCTGAGCCGCTCCCCGCTCTCCCAGCGCCTCGCGCCTCCTCATGTGTCTCCGCACAGAGCGGGTCCCATCTAGTCCCTCGCACGGGTGCTCCACGGTTCTCAGAGCCCCTCCCCAACAGTTCCCGCTGAGCCGCAGCTTCACACGCTTCCTCACACAGCTCCACACACCGTGCCGGACTTCCAGCTCTGCACACAGTTCCCACAGCTTCCGCACACACTTGCTCGGACTCCCCGAGTCCCTCCGTCTCCTCACAGGGTCACGTGTTTACGTCCCCCGACACGGCCCACACTCCCCCACAGTGCTTCAGCAGTTGCACTTGCGTTGCCTCACACTTCTCCACGGGCCCTGACAGCTGCCCAGAGCCTCTCTCGGTTCCTCACAGCTGTTTACACTGTCCCGTTTCCTGCTCTCTCTCACCCTCTCAGGGCCCCTCGCAGCCCACTTCTGGGTGGCCTGCCACGGCACGCGCCTCCTCTCACGGCTCCTCACACACATTCGCACGGCACCTACGCAGCTGGACTTGTTCCTCTCAGATGCTCGTGTGGCCCCTCTCCTTCCTTCTCACAAGTCCTAAGCCCGTGCCCTCCCCTCACACTAACCAAGCTCTTCCCGGCTCACGCCTCACGCCTCAGGGCTGCACAGCTGCACTGTGGCACTGCCTGCCCGCTCGGCTCCTCCACGACCCGCAGGCCCCGGCCCTGGGGCTGCCTCTCCCGTGACGCCCCCCAGGCCGCGCCAACAAGAGGCCCCCACTCGGGTCACGCTCACAGCCCAGCCCTGCCCTTTACGAGGCTCACCCCTGTGCTCGCCCCCGATAGTTCACAGAGATCTCCGAGTCTCCTGCTGCCTCTCACCCACCCCGCAGCCTGCTCTCCACTCACGGGCCCAGCCCAGCTCCGAGCAGGACTGCTGTGGCCTGGGCTCCCACGGCCTCCCCCTTCCCCACCAAAGGCTGAGACCTTCCCCCAGAAGAGGGGAAGTGCTGCTTACCTTGTTGGGCCCCGAATCCTGCAAAAGCAAAAACAGAGCCTGAGGACAGAGCTCTGGGCCTGGGGCGGAGGCCCCAGCTCTGCCCACACCCCCCGGCACCCCACTGCTGCCCGTCATGACCGCCGGCCCTTGCTCTGCCCTCAGCCCTCAGAGCAGGATGGAGCAGAATCTGAGTCCACACCCCCACACATCCTCCACCAGGCCGAGCCCTCACTCGAGGGTCTCAGCTCCTCCTGCTGGGCAGCCTGGGGGGCACCCAGGGTCACAGCACCCAGAGCCCAGGGCCACCCTCAGGGCCCGTGAGGGAGATGGCACGCCCTGGTCTCACAGGCTCCAGGGGACGATAGGGCCCCGGCTCCACCTCCAGCCGGGGACTCCGTCCCCACACTCTGCGGCTTTTCCGTGGGCCCAGCCCCACAGCACGGACAGGGCCGGGACAAGGGGCCGCTCCCAGCGTCCCCCACCCCCACCCCATCCCCCGGGCGGCAGCACCCGGGGCCCGCTTACCATCTCGGCCAGCGCAGAGATGACCTTGCCCAGGGTGGTCAGGGACTTGTTGATGTTGGCTCCCTCCTGCATGGGGATGACGCGGCCGGGTGTCAGGTGGGCCCTCGCTCCCGTGGGACCCTGACCTGAGCTGAGCTGCCCTGATGGAGGCCCAGCGCCCAGCCCCCCGGTCTGGGGGACCTGTGAACCCTCCCGCCCTCCCCATCCCACGATGGCAGGACCAAAGAGGGTGCAGGAAATCAACTCCCCTTCCCTCCACTCTGTGGCCGCCGCCACTGGGTGTCGGTCCATTTTCCTCTGAGCTGCTGTCTCCCCCTCCCCTCAGACCACCCGGGTGTCAGGCCCCACTGGACAGTCGGTGGTGGTAGGTGCGGACCCTCGTGGGGGTGGCCCTACCTTCAGGCGTGTGCCCTTGGCCCCCGTGGAGTCGGCCCGCTCACTCCCAGCCAGGTCCACCAGGCTGATCTTGCTCACCTGTGAGGACACGGGCGTCACACGCAGGAGCTGCGATGCCCAATGGGGCCCGACCCCCTGGGTGCGGCCTGCAGGGCCCGCCCTCCCGGGCCAGTGTCGTCCACCGTCAGCTCCTCCTGCTCTGCCATGCGAGCCCACCGCCTGGGGAGGCTGCGCCCCACCCCCCGCCCCCGGCGCCCACTGCCCCCTGCGTGCTGGCTGCTCTTCACCCACACGCCACCGTCACTGCCACCCACTCCACAGGGCAGGCTCACTGGACGGTGGGGTTTGAACCCAGCTCCGGCAGCCCCTCCGCCACGGGTCAGCTGCCCTGTGGGGGCGCAGCTGCTCCAGCAATGGGTAGGGACCCCAGCACTCGCCCAGCCTGGGCGGGCCGCCACATGCTCCTGGGGGAGGCCCACGCCCTTTGGAGCCACGGAGGCTGCAGGCAGGACCCCCCCAGTGCCCAGAGCCTGACGGCGGGGAGCGGCAGGCAGCCCGTAGCCAGCCTGGCGCAGGCCCAGTTCTGCACTCCCGCCCTTCCAGGCCCCCGCAGGACGGCGCCAGGCCGAGGTGACCCCAGCATCATCAGGGACCGAGGGGCCCCTCTGCCGACTGTCCCGGGAACAGGGTCTGGATGGCAGGGTGGGCGTGGGGGCCGTCAGAGAAAACAGGGCGCTCAGGGTCAGGGCCACGATGGGCGCCCGCCCTGCCGCCCCTTCCGGCACCCACAGTCTGCACATCTGGCAGAGGCCCCAGGAGATGAGGCCCCTGTCCTGGCCCACTCACAAGGCCAGGGCGCGTGGGAGAGGCCTCTGGGGCTGGGGGCGCGGCGGGCAGCTCAGCACAAGCTTTCCTTTGTGCTCACAGATGCCAGCGCCCACAGTCAGGGGGTGCCCCAGCCTGCACCATGGCCCACAGTCAGCCTGTGACGGGCACTCACTCAACCCAAGGCCCCCAACTCCACCCTGGGAGGGCCCTGAGGTGTCCCCGGGCAGCAGGGCTGCCCTGCGCTGCAGCCCAGGAGACACCCTTCCCAGGCCCCATGAGCTCCACCATAACTGCCTGGCGGGAGGCTAATCTAAGGTCACAGCCCCTCAGTTGAGTCCCCCCACTCCCAGGTGGCACCCAAGGCTGAGATGAGGGGGCCTCTCAGTCCTGGCCGCCTCTCTTCAAGGCCCAAGCTGGGCCGTGGACGGTCAGCGCCCCGTGAAGGCGCCTCCTGCACCTTGCAGGCTGATACCCAGCTTGGCCTCCTTGCCCACCTGACCGGCCGCCCTGCCCCGCCCCACCCTCACAGCCGGCTCACTTTCTCTGTGGTGATGTTGGTCTCCGCGTCATGGCGCTTCTGCGTGAAGATGATGTTGAACACGGCATGGGAGCGGCTGCTGGTCTCGTTCATGTTCGTGGCCGCCACCGTCCTGGGGAACAGAAGCCACATACGGTCACTTGGCGCCCCACGGTCGGACGTGAGGGCTGCTGGTGGTGCCAGCCTGCTTGTCGAGGACATGAGACGTCTGCCAGGGCCGTCTTGTCAGAGCTCGGGCAGAGCCCACACCATCTGCCCACCTCGGCCACCGTAGCTCCTGCAGCCCCCAGCTCGAGCCTGGCACTCAGGGTGCCATGACTGGGGGGCGGTCTCTCGGCTTCCAGGGGTTCAGCAGAGCCCAGCTATTGCTCACTCAATGCCTGAGGCAGTGGTCTGTGGGCAGTGGTGCAGAAAGGCCCCCAGGAAGGGAAAGAAGGGTCCACTGTCACACCCCTCCCCAGTTGCTCCAGGAGAAGGCCTGAGGCTGCCTGACCAGAGGCTAGTGTTGGACCCAATGCCACCGACATGCAGAGCCCCTGGGGAAACGCAGAGGCTGGGCTCACTGCCGGACAGCTCCCCGCACAGAGAGGTCCCTGCCAGGCCACGGCTGAGTGCTGGGTGTCGCCTGCAGACCCAGTCTTCCTCACCCTCCCAGGAGCCCCTGGGTGGCAGATGGGCGGCTGTTGCCATGCAACCCGGGCAGACCCTCCTGGGCAGGGAGGTCCAGGGCATGGCAGCCACGGAGACCAATAGCTTGTGGCTGGTAGTGCCTTGAGGCTGGCCCTCTCCACACACCCCGAGAAGGCAGAGCTGGGCCTCACAGCCTGGCCCCACCCAGGGCAGCCATCGCCAGACCCTCTAGGAGGAGCAAACCCCATGTAGGTGAAGGCGTCCCCAGCACTGGGCGAGCTGGAGGTCCCTCGCAGGCTGGCATGTGCCCAAATGGCCTTAGGCCCAACAGGGGCCCCGGACAACCCCCATGGGGACACCAACAGGCATCCCAAGGCCCAGTCTCCCTCGGAGAGACTCAAGGCTGCGCTTGTGGTGGGGTGGGGAGGGAGGGTGGGTGAGTCACCCGCACACACCGGGCCTTGTTCCCTGAGTCCATGAGGTCTTGGATGTCATTGTAGGAGGTGACCGCCAGCTTGGACAGGTCCTCCACGTAGGGACCCAGCAGCGGGTGCTCCCGCACACGCAGGTTGCCCTTGTTCTTGGGGTTCAGGAGGTCACGGACACGCTCGCAGTAAATCTCCATGTAGCTGACCTGCAGGACAGAGTTGACATCAGGGACCCCCGAGGTGGGGGAGGCAGGGTACAGCATGTACCCAAGTCACCTGCTGGGACAGGGTCCCTCCTGGAATGTGTAAGCAGAGGTATCAGGCCACCCCCACCTGCCTGGCCCTGCCCACCCACAGCCATGCTGCCGGCTGGCCCAGGGAGGCCACACTGGTGCCACTTTGGCCACAGCCCAGCCCAAGCCATGCAGCTCCGACTAGCTGCTCATGAGCGCCGTGGAGATAACACTGCCCCTTCCAGTGTCCAGCACAGGGCGGGCAGACTTGCGGCATGCATGCAAGGATGGCAAGATAGGGGCGCAGGCCAGTGGGAAGACTGGCTTTAGGTCAGAAAAGCCACGCTCCAAGCGACAGGCAGTGGGGAGCCCTACCTCCACAGAGTAGGACATGTTATCATTGGTGGTGTCGTTGATGCGGGAGAAGAGGTCCTCACAGAGCTGCCGGGATAGAGGATGCAGTCAGACGTGAGGCTGGGCTGTCCCCAGGGCCCTGCTTCTCGAGGTGCTGGGCTCCTGCACCCCAGGAAGGATTCTGCCCCCAAGTGCCTCCCACACACTCACGGTCCACATTAAAGGCACTGAGAAGGCCTGCAGCCAAGGAGTCACTGTCTTCTGATAACTCAGGGGACCCCCGGCTGACATCTCATCCTCTCCTGCTCCTCCCGCCATCCTCGCCTGCGTGGGGTCGAGGATCTACCATGCTGCAGACCACCTGACATTCTCCCCTCCCTGACGAGTCCAGTACTGACCAGGTCAGATTTGGAGACCTGCCTAGCGGGCACCTCCTGTCCTGAGCACCTCTCCCTGCCTGGACCACCAGCCCTCACAGCTCTCCCCAGGAAAAGCTGCCCCCACCAGCAGTTGTCCCAGCCTTCCTGTCATGGGTATGACCGCGGTGGGCGCTGGCCAGGGCTGGGCAGCTCCTGCAGCTCCACATCCACGGCCCTCGGTCTTCCACCTTCGCATGCTGCCTCCTGCCCAGGCCCTACCCTTCTCCTGGTTTACCTTCCTTCCTGGTCCCTGCTCTCCGGGGGAGCCTGTTCCGCCCTCCCCAGGCCTCACCCAGGCCCCGCCCTCCCCGGGCCTCGCCCTGCCCGAGGCCCCGCCCACCCAGCTTCGGACCACACCCCCTCTGCGCAGCCCTCCGCAGGCCCCGCCGCAGGCCCCGCCCCGCCGCCGCGTGCCTGCGGGATGATGCCCTGCTGGTCCTTCTCCTGCTTGCCCATCATGGTGTAGGACTTGCCAGCCCCAGTCTGTCCGTAGGCGAAGATGCAGACGTTGTAGCCTTCGAAGGCGTGCTGTAGCATCTCCTCGCCGATGTCGCGGTACACCTGCTTCTGGGAGGCGTAATTGATGTCTTCTGGCTGCAGGAGGAGACGGGAGCAGCTGCAGGAGGCTGGGGTGCCGAGCTCTCCACCCGCCAGGGTCACTGAGCGCCCGCATCGCCCCAGAGGCCTCCGGGGCCAAGGCCAGTGCAGCGGGGAGGACACCTGCCCGCCCAGCCCCTCACAGGACACCTGG
This sequence comes from Capra hircus, assembly GCF_001704415.2. Classification (NCBI taxonomy): domain Eukaryota; kingdom Metazoa; phylum Chordata; class Mammalia; order Artiodactyla; family Bovidae; genus Capra; species Capra hircus. Next base: position 1,018,229 of record NC_030810.1, on the reverse strand, counting down.
AGAGGGGAAATAATCTGGGAGGGGGGCGGCTTCTGGAGGGAGCGGTAGGAAGGGCCATCAGGCTAGGGCCGGACAGAGTGGAAGAGCATCTCAGCAGAGGGAACAGCGTGTGCAAAGGCTGAGAAGTGGGGGTACATGACGTGGTGCCTGAAACCAAGCTTGGTGTGGCGGCCGTGGAGTGACAAGATGGGGCTGGAGAGGCGGCAGGGTAGGAGCTCAGGGGCTGCGCTGTTGCCTTTGGACACTGTTCTGAAGACAGTGGTCTCTTTAGGCAGGACTGGGGGTCACCCTGACTGTGGGAGAGGAGGGGCTGGAAGGTGAAATGGGGAGCCCTGGGACCAGGCTCTCAGAGATGTGACCCAAGGCGGGCCCGGGCCCAGGGACAGAGGGCCTGGACGCCTTCTAGGATGCAGGAGGCTGGAGGAGGTGGGGGGTGAAAGGCCCAGAGGCCTCCCAGGCTCCCAGGGGAAGTGGAGTGAAGGGCGTGGGCAGGCCAGTGTCAGAGGGGCGGGCTCAGCTTCGGACACTGAGCTTGGGATGTCTGGGGAAGAGGAGAGGCTGGTGGGCAAGTATACAGCTCAGACCCTGGGAAACTGCCCCTGGTGGGCTGACAGCCCCTGGTCCCTGTCACAGCAGGGGACAGTGCCCCTGACACCTGCACTATGACCTTTCACACACAAGGCAACTGAGGAAAGCAGGCCCCTCCCCACGGGCCTCCACCTAGGCCCACACCACCCGCATCGGCCCTGCAGGGGACCGCGTGGGCCCCTCACCCCACTGCCTCAGAGAAGGTCAAGGGACTGGCGGACGGCCACACAGCAAGCAGGGCGGATCTGGCTTCCACCCGCCGGAGCCCCCGCCCTGGGCTTACCGACGTGTGTGACCAGTAGGAGTAGTCGAAGCTGAAGCTTTTGGGTGTCTCCTTGGGCTGTTTGGGGTTAACGATGGCTGCGGGGAGGGAGACAGACATAATGCTTAGCGCTGCCCTGCAGGGACACGTTGACCCTGGACGTGCCTGAGAGGAACCCCAGGGCAGGGAGGCAGGGTCCTCAGAGGCCTCTAGCCTCAGAAAATCCAGCCCCCTGCCCCAAAATGGGCAGGGACGAGGCAGATAATCCTCTGTCAACAAGGCAGTGCAGGCACCAGGCCGGAGCGCAAGCCCACGGCCCATCCCCTCCTCCTGGGTCCACACTCTGCTCGCCTAGCCAGCCCTGGCCTCTCACGTCCGTTCTGCACACACGTGCCCTAGGAGGCCTGGAAGACCGTCAGTCACAGCCGCGTCCTCGCTTCTTTTGGGGCCCGTCATGCTCGTGTGCTTGTCCACGTCCAGGGCATGCTGGCTGTCCCTCTGCAGGGACACCACGCGTTCCTGCTCCTGCAGGGCCTGCGTGTCCACTCTCGGGGGCCGTGGGGCTGTCTTCAGCTCAGCTCCCCCCAATCCCCCTCCTCCACCAGCCACACCTGGGCCGGCAGGAGGCAGCTCTCCTGATGAACAAAATGTTGGTTCATCAAGGGACAAGCAACACCGCTGGCAGGCCTGCTGAGGCCTGTGTCCAGCCCAAGGCCAAAGCACCCCAGGGATCCCACGCCCTGGACGGGCCTTGGGTCCTGGAGGCCTGGACTTGGCCGGCAGCATGTCTGCTGTGGCCGGGCAGCAGGCACTGAGGCTCCTGGGACACTGTCTTAACCCCAATGCCTGTGTTGATAGAGGACCCCAGGAACCCCTGAGAGCCCACCTGGCCGGGAACAGACGCCTCCCTGGGGCTTCACCTCCACCAGGAACTCGGGCCGTCCTGGTGGGAGAGGGCTCCAGGGCCCCAGGCCACTCCCCGCCACGGCATCCCATCTGAGGAGCGCGGCACCCTCCTCCCCGTACTTGGAGACGCGGGCCATGCTGCCCACCCCTCGGACCAGCTTTCCTCAGCGCTGGGGGCTGGGGCCCTCGCCTTCCTGAGCTCCAGGACCCCACACCCTGCCCCACCAGCCCATGCCCTGGGTGACCTATAACTCTCACTGATAGAGCAAACCACACCCCTGTGGCAGGCTGAGTTACGTCCCTCAGAATTCACACATCACTGAGTCTTGACCCCCCTCAGAATTCATACATGGAGTCCTGACTCCAGGACTTGGGATGTGACCTTATTTGGAGACAGGGTCCTGGCAGGTGGGACTGGTAAGGAGGAAGTCGCACTGGGGTTGGATGGGCCCTGATCCCACGGGGCTGGCGTCCTTTTTCTAAGGGGAACGTGACACAGACACACGCGTGGGGAAGGCCGTGTAAAGATGGAGGTGGAGACCGGGACAGCGCTTCTCCAGGCCAGGAGACACCAGCATCTCCAGAAACCGCTAGAGGCGAGAGCCATGAGGAAGGCTGAATGCCAAAGAAGTGGTGCTTTTGGCCTGTGGTGTTGGACAAGACTCTTGAGAGTCCCCGGACTCCAAGGAGATCAAGCCAGTCCATCCTAAAGGAAATCAACACTGAATATTCCTTGGAAGGACTGATGCTGAAGCTCCAATACTTTGGCCACCTGATGCGAAGAGCTGACTCATTAGTAAAGACCCTGATGCTGGGAAAGATTGAAGGCGGGAGGACAAGGGGCCAACAGAGGGTGAGATGGTTGGATGGCATCACCGACTCAATGGACATGAGTTTGAGCAAACTCTGGGAGATGGTGAAGGACAGGGAAGCCTGGTGTGCTGCAGTCCACGGGGTCGCAAAAAGTCAGACATGACTGAGCAGCTGATCAGCAAGAAAAGGAGGTGAGCGAGGTGGGGAGTAGCTTCTCCTCCCCTCAGAAGGAGCACCTTGATGTCACAGCCGGTGACTCTCTGATCGGGACTCAACAGCCTCAGGACCTGCTGTCTAAGCGGCCTTGTCAGCAGCACTGGGACCTGCACCCCAACCCTGGCCACCCCGGCCTTGACCAGCTCAGCAGGCAGGTCCCCTGCTGGGCACTCCGGAAGGTCTTGCTCATGGCCCAGGTGTCACCAGAAGCCCGGTCCCTGTGGCTGATCCGGCTCCAGGCCCCAGGCCCTGGGTTTGAGGGGTTCTAGGTGATGGCTCAGTACCCTGGGGAGGCTGGCGGGAGGGAGCAGGTGGCTGACCATCACAGCCCTTTCTTTGGAGCCGAAAGGGGGTCACGTCATCCATGCTGCCTCCAGGAGCAAGGCTGAGAGGAGACCTAGCTGCCCGGGTTTCAGCTCCTGCTGGACATGGGGATGTGGCCGCCGGAACCTCAGCACAGATAATGCCAGCGCCGTGGAAACGACAATCACAGTGCCCCCCGAGCGCACACAGGCCCTGGCACCCACCAGCGCCCCAGCTTGGCCCACCCTGTCACCCCACCCCGCCCAGCCCCCTCTCCTTCGCCGACCGCAACCCCTGTCCCCCTGGTGCTGACACTGTCCGGGCGCTGGGGTATCTGCCTGCACTGGGACCCCCGGCCCCCCTAGGGACAGGGCACAGACACGCTCAAGGAACCTCGAGTGGGCAGGGGATAGCCTGTTGCCAGGGTCAGCGAGTGGGGAGTGGGCCTCAAGGAGAGCCCGCCAGGGAGACCAGCGGGCAGAGCTGCTCTGGCTCTGGACCTGCTGACACCTGCCCCTCCCACTGGCACAGAGTCCGTGGTGTGACTGTGACCCCACCCTGTTCTGACCCCGGAGTCCTCTGGTGTCCCCATCACAGACGGTCCTGGGCTCCCGAGGGGACTGCCCTCCCCAGGGTCCAGCCCAGGCCTGCTCTCCACTGACGCCTCTGAGCCCTCACCAGGGCGACCTCCCTGGGCCAGGGGGACATGGCAGCACCCACCCGCCAGCACCCGTGTGGCCTTGTGTCTCCTCCTCCTGAGGTTCTGAGGAGGGGCCGGGACCTGGGCTTGTTGGGGACTCAGCACCTCGGCCCCTGCTGCGGGCACATGGGGGACAAAGACGGGCGCCATGGGGCGAGAACATCAGCGCAGAGGCTGAGCTAGGATGAGCCGCTTTCTCAAAGTCTGAAGGCCCCACGCGCCAGGAGCAGCCTCCGCTCCTTCTAGGAGCATGTGCTCAACACTGAGGAGTTCTGTGAGTCTGTGGTTAAACCCCGGGGGGCTTGGAACCGACATGGGGACAGTATTTACACCACGGAAATGGGCAAACAGCGGGTGTGTGTGAGACTGTGTGTGTGTGTGTGTGTGTGTGTGTGTGTGCACGCGTGCGCGCCAGACCAAGTGAGGTCTAGTTTAGTGACAGGCCACTGCTCACCACCTGCGAGATTTAGAAAGTGGCCTCACTGAGATGGAGACGGAAACATCCATGTCAGGGGTCCGGGGACTTTCTCTCAGCATTGGGCTCATGTCAGGAGGCCCTCCAGGTAGCAGGAGGGGTCATCCTGCCCAGCAAGGCCCCCACGCCCCCAGCAAGGCCCTCGCGAGGCTCTGCCAGCCATGGCCCTTGTCCCTGGCCCATCTAGTTCCATGTCTGTGTCCCCAAGGGAACGTTACCCCCAGGGCAGTGAGGGCCTCGGTCCTGCTCCCCAGGCCTGATGTTGGGGCTGCTGACCAGGGCCCTGCATCTGACACCATGTGTCTGAGCCACTCCTCTGATTTACAGGCCCACAGCCATGTCACCACCTCCTGGCCACACCCATGCTCCCTTTTGTGGGTTCCCAGGCCCAGCCTCACTCTATTTGGAGCCCAGAACATTCTAGAATAGTGATGGCAAGTGGGGCCAACTTCTCTGAGGATTTGGGTGTTGAGAATGCACGCGAGCTGTTGGTCAACAAGGGCCTTTGTGCAACTAGCAGGGTCTGTGTGGGCAGGGGAGGCTGTCAGGGGGGTCCCGATGGACCTTCCAGAACAGCAGTCTATTCCCTGAAACACACAGCAGGCCCAGCTAGCCAGGGTCCAGCCTTGCAGGCAGGAAGGCCAGGCTGGGTGAGGGCCTGTGGGGCCTTGCAGGGCTGGAGGGCCTGGCCTTGAAGGCATCCACCCCGCACAGGCACTGGCCTGGGTTGAATAGCGTCCTCCCCAAATTCATGTCCACCGGAACCTCAGAATGCGACCTAAGGCCTTACAGAAATAGGGTCCCTGCTGGACCAACTTCTTCAGCCTCAAGGGAGCCAGACTGGACAGCCCGCCACCCACATGGGGCCAGGCTGGAGATATAAGAGGTCCAGGTCCTGGGCAGACCCTCTGCCTGCATGGGGGCAGTAGCTGGACAAGACCTCAGCTTCCTGAGGAGGACGCCCAGAAGTGTGTCCCGTATTAACAGGTCCCAGAGAGCTGGGCCCTGTTCCTGCTGCCCGCAGTGGGCTCCCGCTCACCAACACCCCTTCGCAGCTTCTGTGCCCCCACAGTGCAACCAAGGACCACCTCCCAGGTAAGCTCTCGGCACCCGAACCCTCACCTCAGCTCTGCTTCCGGGCAGCTGGTAGAGACAACGCCACTCATGAGAGTCGCTATGAGCCCCCGTTGCAGCTGGGTGCCATGCTCAGCAGGGCCCCTCGCAGGCTCCCACTGGGGCCTCTACAACGTGCCCCAGGGCTCCCGCAAAGCCCTCCAGCCCAGAACCCCCTTCCACAGAGTCCAGTGGCGCCCCAGGACACCCCCAGGACAGAACACCCCCAGCCATGCCCGAATCCTCAGCCCTCACAGCCCCGGGAGGCAGCCAGCACCCACCCCGAGTGCGCCTCCCCTGGGGCAGACCCTCCTTCCAACACTGCGGACGACAGAAGTTGACCCCCACGCCCCTCCCCACGCTCCTCCTACAACCTGAGGACCACTGGGTGCAGGTTCCCCACGGAGCTGCGGGCGACAGCTCCAGGTGCAAGCTGCCCGCTGAGCCCGCCAACCACACAGCCGGGAGAGGACGACGAATTCCCGCCTGACACCAGGCGTGGGGCTGGGCTCCTGATCAGCAGGAGGTGACCCAAACACTGGTTCCACTTCCAGGGCCCCAAACGCGCCTGCTCGTCCCCAGTGTGAGAAGCAAAGATGCCTGCTCTAGGGGTTGGGGCGGGGGGCCTCCAGGTGTCAGCAACACCCTGCTTCTCAGTCTGGGTGGGGCTGAGTGCTTCCCAGAAGCACATACTCTGTCCCCATCCCCAGGAGCACACACCCCGCCGTCCCCTCTCGAGAAATCAAGAACCTTGCGTCCTGGACTGAAAAGTACCCTCTGCAAATTCACATCTCCCCGAACCTCAGAATGGGAGAAACAAGGTCTCTTAAGATGTATGTAGCTGTTGAAATGAGGGCACACTGGATCGGGGCTGCTCCTAAGTCCAGCGGTCAGTGTCCGAACGAGGCCAGCAAAGACCCAGGCACACAGGGGAGAAGCCCGGTGAGGACGGAGCAGGGGGGCGGAGCAGGGGGAGGGGCGTGCAGGCGTGGCCGTCGCCGGAGGCCATGGGAGGCAGGCAAAGCCCTCCTCCGGCACCGCCACCGGGAGGCCGGCCCTGTCAGCACCTCGGCTTTGAACTCTGGCCCCAGCGACTCCGAGAGAACACGCGTCTTCGCTCTCAGCCACCCGACTGGCGGCCTCTTTCCCTGCAGCCCCAAGACCCGTGCGCCCGGCCCAGCGCGCAGCACTCACTGGTGGTGCCCTGCCCCGCGGCCCCAGGGCCGGGCCGGGGCGCAGCACTCACTGGTGGTGCTCCCCAGGACCCGTGCGCCCTCAGCCGCCAGCCTGGGCCCCCGCCCCGCGGCCCCAGGGCCCGGCCCGCGCAGCACTCACCGGTGGTGCTCCCCAGGACCCGTGCGCCCTCAGCCCCCGCCCTGGGCCCCCGCCCCTCCGCCCCCGCGGCCCCAGGGCCCGGCCCGCGCGCAGCACTCACTGGTGGTGCTCCCGGACATCTGAATGATGCACTTGGACTCGCGGCTCATCTCCCGGGAGTTGAAGGGGCGGACGCGCACCGCCACCTTCACCGAGGCCCCGGCCATCTCTGCGGCCCCTGCGGGTCACTCCTGGCAGCGGTGGGAGCCCCGGCGAGCAGGGGAGACACCTGGGGGAAAAGGGAGATGTGAGTTAGAAACAGTGCCCAGAAAGGTGCAGCAGGTGTTTCTGGCAATGGAACCCTCTCTGGTCCAGCCCCGGTGACACCTACTCAGATGACCAGTCCAGGAGGAGGAACAGAGCGGGTGGCTGCGGGCGAGAAAGGCCTTGAGTTTTAGGAAAGACAGTCAACGGGATGAGAGGAGCCTGAGAAAGCGGCAGCCTAGCAAGTACTCTTGCCTGGAAAATCCCATGGACGGAGGAGCCTGGCGGGCTGCGGTCCATGGGGTTGAGAAGAGTCGGACATGACTGAGCGACTTCACTTTCACTTTTCACTCTCATGCACTGGAGAAGGAAATGGCAACCCACTCCAGTGTTCTTGCCTGGACAATCCCAGGGACTGGGGAGCCTGGTGGGCTGCCGTCTATGGGGTCACACAGAGTCGGACACAACTGAAGCGACTTAGCAGTAGCAGCAGCAGCAAGAAGAAGCAGGTAATTCACTCCAGGACCCGGAAGGATTCCAGGTGCCTCTGGAGGTCACTGATTGAGTGGGACTGCCCAAGGGGACTTAGTGAAATGCACATGGGGGAGCACCATGCGAAGAAAAGACGGGGTCGGCGAGCTGAGGACCGGGCGAAAACCACCAAAAGGCAGGGCTTCGCTGGTGGCGCGGGGTGCCGGGTCCGCAGCCGCCAGTGCAGGAGACCACAGGCAATGTCCTTGCCCACAGCCTCAGAGGGAGCCAGCCTGCTGACTGACCCCTTGGTCCGGGACATCCAGCCTCCAGACTCAGAGACAATACACTTCTGTTGTCTAAGCCCTCGATCTGTGCTACTTTGTGACAGCAGCTGTTAGCTCCAGCAGAGTAATGAAGACCCTGAGACCCCCACCCCTACCAGCGAACATCCAGGACGTGCCCCCACCCCAACCTCACCACCCCCACCAGGCAGGAGGCCAGAGGGTACCCTCAGGGAGACTGAGGCTCTGCAGCCTGGGGCTCTGAGGACCAGCTGAAGGTGTAGTGAAGAGCCCAGTGAGATGGTCTGCAGGGGGACCCCAGCCTCCACTCCTGCTGCGGGGCTAGTGTGGTGGCCGCCAGGGGAGACTGAGCAGGATCACACCCTCTATCGAGACACACAGAGACTAAAACGAAGAGGGGAGCACAGTAGGAAGAGATGAGGCAGGAAAGTGCCCGTCGTGTCTGAGTCTCCGCGGACTGCAGCCCTCCAGGCAGGAATACTGGAGTGGGTTGCCATTTCCTCCTCCAGCGGATCATTGCGACGCAGGGATGGAACCCAGGTCTCCTGCATTGCAGGCAGATTCTTTACCTTCTGAGCCACAAATTTTAAACGCTTTGTAATTCATATTCTCAGAAAGAAAAGTTATCCATGAGCAAGTAAAGGATACTATTTTTTAAAGGAACTTTTAATAAGTAAGAAAGAGGTCTTGGAAATTAAGAATATGAAAACAGATCTTTAAAAGTAAATAAAAAGCTTGGAAATACAATTAAGTAATTTTCCATGCGAAAGAGAAATAAAATTTGAGGCTCAATGAAAAGAAACTGTTAAAGAAATAATTCAAGAAAACTTCCCAGCATTGCCAGTCATGAGTTTCCAAATTCAGAGGTCTACCTACCCCACCTGCTATAAAAGGTCATAAACCACAGCAAATGGTGAACTTTCAAGAGTTCCGGGCTAAAGGGAAGATTCCACAGAGAAAGGCAGGCCGCAGAGGAGGGAGACTCAGAATGGCACCATCACCTCATGGACAATGGAGGAAGAAATACTTTCAGATTGCTGAGGAACGGCAGCAATATTCAGCCTAGAACTCTGACCTCAGGCAAACCACAGCCGGGGGAGGGTGAAAGGGAGACCCAGGAAGACTCTGGAAGAGGCGGGACCCTGTGCTCCACACGTGAGGAAGACGTGGGTGGGGTCCCAGCCAGAGGACGGTGAAGGGGTCTCAGGAGGGCCCTGGGGCTGCCTGGAGGGGGACACCCCCAGTCAGAGGGCAGTGGAGGGGACCCACCCAGGGGCAAGACAGCGCTGCAAGGCCAGAAGGGTCTCCCATGCAGAGAAGCGTCCATCCGAGGGTTGGATTAGAGATCAGTGATGAACCCAGGCATCAGCTGTCAGTTATTTCTGAGAACATCTTCTACAAGAAGGAAACTGTAGGCACTTCCCTGATGGTCCAGAGGGGAAGAATCCGCTTTCTAGTGCAGGGGATGAGGGTTTGATCCCTGGTCAGAGAACTAAGATCTCACAGGCCACATGGCAACTAAGCCCGAGCACAGCTAGAGACTCCGTGAGTCCCGCGAAAGATCCGCGTGATAAACGAGATAAGCCCCGAGGAAGATCCGCATGATAAACGAGGTCCACATACAGCACCCAAGACCCGCCTCAGCAGACTGATGCATGTTAAAAACAGCAAAACACAAGCAGAGTGCACTCGAGCAACAGGAGAGGCTGTTGCTCACAGTCCTGGTGTCGTAAACAACGCACTATGCTAATCAGCTCACAGGAAGCGTGGCAGGAAGAGGGAGAGAGGCGTCGACGGTGCAGACAAGCTGGCCGTCCCGGAGGGGAGCTAAACGGAGCAGACAGGCCAGGGCACAGGGACTCCAGCATCGGGGGCACGGGCGGGGCTGCTCCTCAGGGAGAGCCCCCCAGTCCCCACGGAGCCCGATGCCGCGTCCGCAGCGTGTCACTTTGGTAATATTTTAGGAACAAACAGGAGAGAAAAGCCAGAAAGGAAACTGAGGTTTTGAGACCCACAGTGAGACCCGGCTGGGGGCCAACGCCTGAGGAAGGAGGGTGGGGGCACGGCCAGGGTCGGCCGCCACCCGGGTGTGAATGCGAAGCTGGCCGTCACGTCCACTTGCGGGTCACACTCACACGGAGCAGGCAGTCCTCCCAGGGACGCGGGCCCCGAGCAGGCTCCTAGCTAGGTCTGTGCCAGCTCGACAGGGCTGACCCACCCTGGGCTGGAAGCCCACAGGCAGGAGGTGAGTAGACGGAGCAGCGCCCGAGACTCGGATGAGGTGGGAGGGCAGGCAGGAGGGGCTTGGTTTCCAGGCTGAAAAGGTGGGAACACGGGCAGAAGCAAGGCCTGTATGTGGCAGGGGGCCCACCTGACGCCCCACCCTTCCCCTTTGGGAGGGTGGCCCACGGGCATCCACTGTCCACACGACACGGGGCAGCTCCCAGACTCCCAGGAGGGGGCCCTGGGGCAGGGCAGGACCTGCACACAGAGCACCTGCTTTCCCCCGCCCCTCCCCCTCCCAGGGGGCGCCTGGAGACCAGCAAGGACAAGTGAGCTCTGTCCAGTCAGCGGGCTGAGTCCCACTCCCCTCCACGCCACAGTCAGGGTGGGGGTATGTCCAAGGGGAGCGACCCGGAGCCCTGAAAGGCCAGGAGATGGGGGTGTGGTGAGGTGTCACCCCCAGTTCCAAGGCGGCGCCACACGGGGCCGAGTGTCCCTGAGGACAGCAGCCTAGTCACTAGCACGGGGCCAGCTCGTGACGCTGGGCATGAAGAGCCTCAGCCCCACCTGGCAGAAAGGCAAAATCCATGGGAACCAAGTGTGCCCCAAGGCGCCTCTGCAGAGCTGTTTCACCTCCTCCCGAGCTCCTCCAGCCCCGACAGTGCCCCTGCCCCGGAAGCCCCTGAGGGAGGCCAGTGCCCAGAGCTGCCCCCAGGCAGCCTCAGCAGCACAGAAGGAAGAGGGTCGGGCAGACACGGGCCATCAGGGACCACAGGGGGCCGGTCCTAGGGGACTCAGCCCAGCCGGGAACCTCCCTGGGACTCCTCCCCAGAGCCCGAGTCCAGCCGCCAGCCCGCATGAGAGCCAGCACGAGTCCTCACCTGCGATGGGGGCAGTGACCGGCTGGGCTCTCTGCAAGTGAAAACGACCCCCGCATGGCCGGCCTTTAAGTCACCAACAGGGCAAGGGCGTTCACAGCAGGCTGTCCGTGCGCACCCTCCCCAGGGCTCCCGCCAGCAGCCACGACTTGGTGTGGTCTCCAAACCAGTAGGAAAGGGGGCGATTTACTCAGCAAACCAAAAGGGTGGAGTCAACTGCCCTAACCAACAGGACAGAAGTCTGCACAATGCCGCCTGTCCTAACTTGCGTAGATCCGGGGGTCGAGCCCCGAGGCCACGCCCAGGGTGGAATCACGCACGCCACAGCAATTCGGCGCAGGCCTGGGGTCAGGGCACGTCCCGGTCCTGCCTTTATCTCAGCTGTGTGACTCAGCCCCTGGGCCTCGGTTTACCCATCTGCACCATGACCAGGTTGAGGAGGTTGACCCCAAAGTGATTCCACTCTGGGGTCCCGGACCTCCAGGGAGAGTGACTTCCCCAGGGCTGCAGGGAGAGGCCATGGCCAAGTCACTTGGAATAAGCCAAATGGGGAACAGCTTCCCTAGTGGGGAAAAAAATGCGTGATTTTTCATGCATTATTAAAACAAAATGTAGGTAAATCACTTAGCACAAGGCCTGGCGTATGGCAGGAATGAAACAGAAAGCTGATAAAAATTTCTAGCAAGTAGGAGCTTTTCCTTCCCCAGGGCTGCGGGGCAGCAGCCATCGCTGCTCCCCCATGGGGATTTGGGGCTGAGGAGGGGCTCCCGGCAAAGGGGAGGGGCAGGCTAAGGAAGGCGAGCTACCGGTCACGGCAACGGCTGGGAGCTCCAGGAAACAGGCAGCCCGGAGTTCTGGGGGATCCTCCTCGTCGCTGCTGTTCAGCTGTTCAGTTGCCAGGGCTCCCCTACTACTGTCTGAAATGAACCTGATGCCCATTAAGTCCTGAGCCTCCTGTCACCAGAGGCATCCAAGTGGAGCAGAAGCCTGGGGTCTCTTTCAGACCCTCCCACTCTGAGGGCCCGTGACGCCTCCGCTTCTGAAAACATCTGCTTCAGCCTCCCCTGTAATCATCACCTTCTGGACAGTCTGACCAAGAGACCCCCTTCCAGGATGGGGGGGCACCTCTGTGCACGGACCCAGGACCAAGAGCAGGAGGGGCTGCAGAGACCCAGGTGAGACCCAGAGAGAGACTCTCCTCTCTCTACAGACAGGGGAGGGCATGGGCAGGGCTGGGGTCAATCCTGCAAACTCCCAGGGCCAGCTCCTTGGTGCCCCAGGACTCCCCAGAACAGGCTGGACAGGAGCAGGACTGTCCTCTCAGGTGACATAGCTCATCCAAGGCTACAAGGAGACGAGAGAGTACCAGGCTGGCCAACAACCAAAGCCAAAAGCTCGGGACATGAGTGAAAGCCCAGAGGGTGGGGGCCAAATTCGGGGGCTGGACTCACGCCAGCTCCACCCCACAACCCCTTCCAGCCACCTGCGTGCCTCCATTCACACACCACGGATGTTTCTTCAACACTCTCACCTTCTTACGTCCATGGATGGCCATCCAACGTGGACTGGAGGGTGCACCTCTCTGAGAATGCATGTTGCCTTATGCAGGAAAATCTCTGCACTTTTGAAACTGAGAAAAGTCTTAGGACATTCTGGGTGGAGTGGGAAGAGTACAACAGGTGGTGAATTCCTAGTGAGAATGCAAACTAGGATGAGGACTCTAATACACCTTCAGCAAGAGGCCCTATACCTTAAACATCAAGGCTGGGCCCTTTGGATATGTGATCCCAAGTCCTAAAACAGGTGATAATTAGAAACAAAGAAAATATTTATGAAAGACGTTCAATTTGATAATGCAAAATTTTCAGTTCTCCCCAGATTTAGCTATATTCATTCAGTGCAATTCCAATAAGCAAAATATTCCAAAAGGATTTTCAGTGAAATCTGGCAAGAGTGTGGAAGAGAGTTTTGAAAAAGAAGAGGGGAGCACGCCCTACCAGCTATCGCATCTACTCTGAAGCTGCAGTCGTTCCCAAAGTCTAGTGGTGACGTGAGAAGAGAGGAAAGTGGAAACGTGGAGCTGGGCCAAAATCCACCAGTGATAAAGCAGCATCGCAGGATGGGATAAGGTCGGTATTGGACAACTGGCTAAAGAAAGAAGAGCTAGACCTTCGTCTGGGAAAGCATTTACAAGAACACACAGGAGGCTCTGCTCATGGCCCTGGGGGGAGACCCGTGCAGCAGACAGGAAAAACAAAGGAGGGCCTGTGCATCCAGGTGCGGGACGCGGGAGGAAGACGCTGGTTCCCTCCTCCCCCCAGGTGGGGGAGCAGGAGGAAGACGCTGGTTCCCCCCAGGTGGGGGAGCAGGAGGAAGACGCCGGTTCCCTCCAGGTTGGGGGACGCAGGAGGAAGACGCTGGTTCCCTCCTCCCCCCAGGTGGGGGAGCAGGAGGAAGACGCTGGTTCCCTCCTCCCCCCAGGTGGGGGAGCAAGAGGAAGATGCTGGTTTCCTCCTCCTCCCCCGCCCTGCCGCTGCCCACCCCAGCGTTCACAATGGGAGGAGCCACACACTGTTTTTAAATCTGCTTGAAGGAATCTAAGAGCTACAGAAGCCACACAGACTGGCGGGCGGAGATTCCAGGGATGGGGCTGCTGTGGGGCAGGGGACGACTTCCCCAGCACATTCCCCCCCAGCGCTTTGCATTCCAGTCACAGGCACGAGGCTGGGAGTCCGGAGTCTTCCCACGCAGAGAGCCGTTGCTGAGGGATGGAGAACCTGCAGAGCTTTTAGGTTGAGAAAAACAACACTTAAGAGGCCAAGATCCCAGGAGAAAGAAGCAGAGACTTAAATGGAACAAATGGTTAGTTCTCCCCTTAAGACACTTGCCAAACTCCAAAGGCAGGAAGGGCGGAAGTTTCGAACTCAAGCAGAAAGCCTCTGGAAATCAATGAGAATTATCCCATGGTCTCAGGTGCCAAGGAGACAGAGGTCAGAGTTCAGGTGCCCTGGGAGAAGGGGCCTCAGCAACCACACCAGGACCTGATCTGAAAATCCTGACAGGCACAGACTGTACAAGGAGGGCAGAACCACAGGTAGGATTGTTGCTGTTCTTCAGTTGCTAACTCTTGTCCGACTCCTTGAGACCCACGGACTGCAACATGCCACGCTCCTCTGTCCTCCACCGTTTTCTGAAGCTTGCTCAAATTCATGCCATTGAGCCAGTGATGCCACACAACCATCTCATCCTCTGTCCTCCCCTTCTCCTCCCGCCTTCAATCTGTCCTGACATCAGGGTCTTTTCCAATGAGTTGGCTCTTCGCATCAGGTGGCCAAAGGACTGGAGCTTCAGCTTCAGCAACAGTCCTTCCAATGAAGATTCAGGGTTGATTTTCTTTAGGATTGACTGGTTGGATCCCTTTGCAGTCCAGGGGACTCTCAAGAGTCTTGTCCAGCACCACAGTTAGGAAGCATCAATTCTTCAGTGCTCAGCCTTCTTTATGGTCCAACTCTCACCTCCCTACATGAGTACTGGAGAAACCATAGCTTTGACTTGACAGACCTTTGTCGGCAAAGTAATGTCTCTGCTTTTCAATACGCTGTCTAGGTTGGTTATAGCTTTTCTTTCAAGGAGCAAGTGTCTTTTAATTTCGTGGCTGCAGCCACCATCCTCAATGGTATTTTGGAGCCCAAGAAAATAAAATCTGTCACTGTTTCCACTTTTTCTCCATTTATTTGCTATTAAGTGATGGGACCAGATGCCACGATCATAGTTTCTTGACTGTTGAGTTTTAAGCCAACTTTTTCACTCTCTTCTTCCACCCTCATCAAGAGGCTCTTTAGTTCCTCTTCACTTTCTGCCATGAGTGGTGTCATCTGCATATCTGAGGTTGTTGATGTTTCTCCTGGCAATCTTGATTCCAGCTTGTGATTCATTCAGCCTGGTATTTCCTGTGATGTACTCTGCATAGAAATTAAATTAGCAAGGTGACAATATACAGCCTTGACGTACTCCTTTCCCAACTGAGAACCAGTCCATTGTTCCATGACCGGTTCTGATTGTTGCTTCTTGACCTGCATACAGGTTTCTCAGGAGGCAGGTAAGGTGGTCTGGTATTCCCATCTCTTTAAGAATTTTCCAGATTTGTTGTGTTCCACACAGTCAAAGACTTCAGTGTAGTCAATAAAGCAGAAATAGATGTTTTCCTAAAATTCCCTTGCTTTTCCTATGAACCATAGGATATTGGTAATTTGATCTCTGGTTCCTCTGCCTTTTCTAAATCCAGCTTGTACATCTGGAATTTCTCAGTTCAAGAACTGCTGAAGCCTAGCTTGAAGGATTTTGAGCATTACCTTGCTAGCATATGAAATGAGCACAATTGTACAGTAGTTTGAATATTCTTTGGCATTGCCTTTCTTTGAGATTGGAATGAAAACTGACCTTTTCCAGTCCCATGGCCATTGCTGAGTTTTCCATATTTGCTGGCATATTGAGTGCAGCACTTTCACAGCATCATCTTTTAGGATTTGAAATACCTCAGCTGGAATTTCATCACCTCCACTAGCTTTGTTTGTAGTAATGCTTCCTGAGGCCCACTTGACTTACACTCCAGGATGTCTGACTCTAGGTGAGTGATCACACCATCGTGATTATCTGGGTCATGAAGATCTTGTTTGTACAGTTCTTCTGTGTATTGTTGCCACCTCTTCTTATCTTCTGCTTCTGTTAGGTCCATCCCATTTCTGTCCTTTATTGAGCCCACCTTTGCATGAAATGTTCCCTTGGTATCTCCAATTTTCTTGAAGAGGTCTACTATAGTTTTTCCCATTCTATTGTTTTCCTCTCTCTCTCTCTTTTTTTTTTTTTTTTGCATTGTTCACTTAAGAAGGCTTTCTTATCTCTCCTTGGTTATTCTCTGGAACTCTGCATTCAGTTGGGTATATCTTTCCCTTTTCTCCTTTGCATTTGCTTCTCTTCTTTTCTCAACTATTTGTAAGGCCTCCTCAGACAACATTTTGCCTTCTTACATTTCTTTTTCTTTGGGATAGTTTTGGTCACTGCCTCCTGTAAAATGTGGCTAACCTCCGTCCATAGTTCTTCCTAGTTTACCTCTAAACAGCATATTAAAAAGCAGAGACATCCCTTTGCTGACAAAGTTCTATGTAGCCAAAGCTATGGTTTTTTCCAGTAGTCATGTACAGATGTGAGAGCTGAACCAACCATAAAGAAGGCTGAGCACCGAAGAATTGACGCTTTTGAACTGTGGTGCTGGAGAAGACCCTTGAGAGTCCCTTGGACTGCAAGGAGATCAAACCAATCAATCCTAAGAGAAATCAACCTTGAATATTCATTAGAAGGACTGATATTGAAGCTAAAGCTCCAATGTTTCAGCACCTGATGAGAGGAACTGACTCACTGGAAGACTCTGATGCTGGGAAAGATTGAAGGCAAAAGGGGAAGGGGGTAGTAGAGGATAAGATGGTTAGATCGTATCAGTGACTCAATGGACATGAATCTGGGCAAACTCAGGAGATGGTGGAGGACAGGGGAGCCTTCTGTGCTGCAGTCCATGGGGTCACAAAGAGTCAGACACGACTTAGTGACTGAACAACAACAGTTATTTCACTGGCATTTCAGGAGGGAGAGAAGATAAACTAGAAATGACGAACCAAACACTAAATTCTATATAATTCTATTTATATAACTTCTAAAACAGGCCAAAAATGAGCAGAATAAGCACGTTATTTAGCAGTACAGAGCTAAATAGCAACAGTAACGACAAAACAGCTAGAGGGAGCTGAAAGTGGTTGGGCACAGAGAGCAGAAACTGCTGATTTTCAAAATGAATCTTGTAGATATATTTGATTCTTCTAAATGACATTCATATTTAACCTAAAAATTATTTTTAAATTAATTATCAAGTGGTTCAGGGAAAGTGGGAGAGATAGAAAGCTAGCTCACCTTGATTGGCAAGTGCCATGTGCGTGAAAACAAAAATCGGTTTTGCTCATTAAGATTATGGGCGGAAAGGTAAATGAAAGACTCCCATATCTGGCAGCACGACGGATGAGATATCCTCCCATCAGAAATCACCATGAAATTTGGGATATACAACAAGCATCAGGATAAAAGAAGGGAATTCTGGAAAAGGGGAGAAAGGAAAGGAGCTGAAACGAAAGTGGGGAGCCCATTCCACCAGCCCACCCAGGAGGAAAATGCAGCAGAAAGGCAGAGAAGTGGGTTTCACCTGCTGAGTGGGGGATGGGAGGCGTGACCTCAAAGACAAGCAGTCAGAAGTGGCACCAAGCGTCACAAAAATCTGGATCCTCTGGAAGCTGGGGAAAGCCACCGGCCATCAAAGGGACGTGGGAATTGGTCTGAATGGCCCTCAGCTCCTGTGGTGAGAAAGCCAGTGCTTCTGAGAATTTGAGGCCACAGGCCTGACCTCACACAGGTTTGGGTCTAAAATTCACAAAGCATATGTGATCAGGGAAGCCCAAGGTTGAGACATTAGCTCAGAGTAGTCTCAGGTGTTTGCACCCAAAGTATCTCACAAAAGCAGACACAGACCCTCCATGAGAAGAGCTTCCTCCCTAGGCTCCCCAATATTCCCAGAGATGAAGATCAGCTAAATGGGTGCTCACGGTGACACACCACCCAACACCTGAGATGAAATTCACCACGAGAGTCAGGGGGAAAATGTAAAGAAAACATTAGATCCTCAAGGACCTCAGAGGTTGCAGGTGTCAGGCTCAGATTACAAAATAAGTGTGCTTAAAATGCTTACAGAAATAAGGAGGAATGGAAAAGAATACAGTAAAATATGGGGGGTAAACCATGCAGAACTTTACAAAATGTAATCAGCAAATGAAATGGAGCTGAACAGGGAATTAAGGAACTGGAAAATGTCTGGAAAAAAATTACCCAGAATGGTCCCAAAGAGACAAAATGATGAAACCCGAAAACCAAGGTTAGGGGCCATGCCACATGGAACAATTCACTAAGCTATCATGGCAGGAGGTTTAATGCACCTCTCAGTAACTGCCAGACCAAGCAGACACACGGTTAACAAGGATGGGGACCATGAACTGATGGACACATGCGCGCTCTCTTGCCCTCAAAAATCAGAGAAACACATTCTTTTCTAAAACACAGGGAACATTTACAGTATTTTTACCATGCGGACTCTGTATCAAATGGACCATGTAATTTGAATACAATGAAATAAAAAAATCAATAAAAGATCATTAAAAATCCATATGTTAAGAAATTTTTAAGAATAAACTTCTTTTTTAAAAACGTTTCTGGCCCTGGCACGAGACATGCCAGATCTTAGTTTATCGGCCAGGAACCAAACCGGTGCCTTCCGCGGTGGGAGTGCCAAGTCTCAACCAGTGAACCGCCAGGAAGCCCCAGCATCCGAATAACCAACACACAAAAGAAACACCACTGCAGAGCTACCAATAAGCTCAGGCGTGAATGGTCACGAAGACGCTACCAGCAAAACTGACAGCAGCTCCACACCCAGCCATGACGGAGTTAGCAGGACCACCCTCAAGCTCCCACGGTAAACAACAGCTAGCCGACTGGGCAGAGCAGATGCAAATGGCTGCTTTCAGCGTGGCAGAAAGGCAGGAGACACATGGGCATGAGCCCTACCACCGCCAGCTCTGCCCAGAGGCGATTTACAGACCGCAGGCACGGGCAGGGGGCACTTGAGCAGCTCGGCAACACTGATGAGTTGAGCAGACGAAGGTCAGAGTTTGGGTAGGTGGCAGCAGCTGGAATATGTGGCTCAGCGTCTGGAAAGGAGAGCATTACCTGGTAACAGAGCTCCAGAAACCTGCTGGGGAGTCACTTGTCTCACCACTGTTGCTGTTTAGTCACTCAGTCTTATCTGACGGTTTGCGACCCCACGGACTGTAGGCTGCCAGGCTGCTCTGTCCATGGGATTTCCCAGGAGAGGGGTGCCATTTCCTTCTCCAGGGGATCTTTCCAACTCAGGGATTGAACCTGCATCTCCTGCATTGGCAGGCAGATTTATTGCCGCTGAGCCACGAGGGAAACGTGTAGACTACCAGTCCATGCCCAAGTGGTCCAAGCAAAGAAGACTGAATAATCCCCAAAGCCCCAAATCAGCAGACATCTGTGCTTCCCACCAGTCAAGATACAGTTCTTCTGATCCCTCCATCCCAGATTCCCAGCCACTCAGTAGAGACCCCAGATGAATCACGTTTATTGTGGGCTTAACTATCCCTGGAGTGACATCTACCCAAAAGTAATTGTAGAAAAGCTGAAAATCAGGCCTTGAAGGATCAAATAAGTCTTCAAACAATTGAACTGCCTAACAAAACAAAGCCAACATTCTTCATAGAAGAAAGCATAACTCAGATGCTCCACAATGTAGAAATGGCTCGAATTCAATTTTAAAAATGACTGCACACATGCCAAGTTGCAGAAGAAGATGATCTATAACTAGGAGAAAAGTTCAGTAGGAATTAAAGAAATAGATTCAAAAGTTAAAAATTCTAACCACCAAAAGAAAATCAGAAGACTCAGATACTTTTATAAGGGAGTTCTACCATACATACAAAAAAACCCCAGACTTTTCCAATCTTATACAAACTATGAAAAAGAACAAGAAAAAGAGAGGGAAACAGAAGGAGAAAGATTATATCCCTAACTCATTCACTGAGGCTAAAATGACCTTGGTATCAAATTAGATACAGAAAATTTAAGAAATTAAGATTTAGACCAGAAAGTTCAAAATCTAGCAAGAAAATAACAGAAAATAAAAAGGATAATGTGATAGGTTTATTTCAGGAATACCAGTATGGTGATATAATGGCTTAACATTAGGATAGCTATTAATAAAATTTACCACATGTCAGATTAAAGGGGAAAATAGGTCAAGTGAAGTTCTCCACAGATAACTGAAGAAGCACTCAATAATTTTCAAAACCCATTTATGATAAAAACTCTTGGCAATGCGAGGATAAAAGAAAACTTTAATCTTATAATGCGTGTGTGCTAAGTTGCTTTGGTTGTGTCTTACTATGCGGCCTCATGGACTGTAGCCCACCAGGCTCCTCTGTCCAAGGGATTCTCCAGGCGAGAACACTGGAGTGGGTTGACATGCCCTCCTCCAGGCGATCTTCCCGACCCAGGGATTGAACCTGGGCCTTCTTATTGGCAGGTGGGTCCTTCCCCACTGAGCCACTGGGGAAGCTGATCTCATGACACGTACCTACTAAAAATCTACCCAGATACCATCCTTAACGCTGAAATACTGGGGACGTTTTCTGTAAATTCAGGAACAAGTTCAGGATACCTACTATCACCACTTTTGTTTACCATTGTAGCAGAGGTTTTTGCCAGAGTGATAGGCAGGATAACAGTGGCAAAAGATGGGCTGGAATAGAATAAAACAAACTGTCATTATATGCAGACCATCTGCTTATCTACACAGAAATCAAGAGGATCCATAGACAAATTATTTGAATTAGTGGGAAGGGTCAGCAAAATTGCTAGGAACCAATCATGTTGGTATGCACTAGAGACAAAGAGTTTTAAAAGTATTTTTTAAGATACCATTTAAAGAAAACCCCAAAGTACAAAGTACGTTTATGGGAATAAATGTAACAAAGGATACATCATATAGTATAGAAAATCTAAATAAATGAAGAACTATAATCTGTTCATAAAAAAGAAATTTCAATATCTTAAAAATGTGTATTTTCACCCAAATGAATCAAAACATTCAGATGTAACTTCAGACAAAATCAGGTGGGTTTTTGTGTGTGTGTGAAACTGGACAGATTGCTCCTAAGAATTTCTAAATAGTAAGATACTACCAATAACAAGCTTGAAGAAACACAGAAGGTAGAGAGCATGTCTGATAACAAGACTTAATATAAAACTGAAGCAATTAACACAAGGTGGTTGGGACAAGTAAGTCACCACAACTGTAACAGAAGGGACACCAGAAACAGGCCTGCACACACAGCCTTCTAACATCAGATAAAGGAGGCTCTGCAGACTGATGAGAAGAAAAAGGGGCGCAGAGAAAACTGGTGTCATGGACTGAATTCCTGTGTCCCCCAAAAGTGCTATGTCGAAACCCTACCCTCCAGTGTGACAGCGTTCAGAGGCGGGGCACTTGGGAGCCTCGTGACCTTAGAAAGCTCCAAGGGGACTTGCTTCCTATCTCTGCTCCCAGCCCTGTGAAGACACAGAGTCAGCCGTCTGCAGCCCAGAAGAGGGCTCTCCCCAGAACCTGGCCATGCTGTACCCTGACCGCGCTGGTGCCCTGATCCTGGACTCCCAGCCTCTGAACTGTGAGAAAGTAGATTCTGCAGTTTGTAAGCCCCCCGTCTGTGCCGCTGTTCTCTTACAGAAGCCTGGACAGACTAAGACAACTGGCCAGTCATATGGAAAAATACACAGTGAGACTCCCTTTTATACCCAAACAGATTCCACGTGGACTGAAGGTCTAAATGTGAATAATACAGTTTCAGAAGAAAACAAAACGTGTTCCCTCCATGCTCACATTTAAGAAGGATTTCTAAGCCCATGGAAGATGCCAAAAGGAAAAGTCCAGGCATCAAAATACTATTAAAAGGAGAAGAGACGTCCACCCACGCAGCCATATAATCAACAAGGACTCACGAGCAGAACATGCAGAGAACAAAGTCAAAGAGACAAATGGAAAAAAATGGGCAAAAAGATATGAACAGGCAAGATATTTATTTTGCCTTACAGGACAAGATACTCAACCACAACAGTGAGTAAAAAAGTGTTGTTTAAAACCACATCCATCAGGTCAACATTAAAATGTCTGCAACCCCAGATGTTGTGAGGATAGAACAACCGGAACTTAGGGATCATGGGGGAAAAGTTTGTTGGTTCAACCACTTTCAGAACAACAGGGCAATTTCTAGTAAGGCTACAGACCCTGTGGCCAGCAGCTGCACAAGTGGAGATGTTGTGCATGAGCCCAGGAGGCAAGAGGGAGGGAACAGAGACACCTAATTGTCCCCAGACCAGAGACTGCTCAGCCACACAGAGCGCTGTCCAGACGTGAAAGTGGATGAAGCCTCCCGGGGAATCCGAAAACTCGATTCAGAGAGGAGCAGACAAACGTGCACGGTGAGGTCAGCCCACAGAGCCTCACGCCCTGGCGCACTGCTGAGAGCAGGGGAAACCACAGCGCTCCGAGAACGCTGACACTGAATTCAGGGTGGTGGGGACGCCCCAGGCCAGGGATCCAACCGACTGATGCTGAGGCCTCGGCGTGAAGCCCCAGCATGTCAGCACTGGGGACAGAGCCCTGCCTGCCTCTGTGGGCCCATCTGCAGGGCGGCTAGGACAGGCCCTCCTCCTCCCCCTCCCCGCCCCCCCCCCCCCGCCCCCGTGAGGATTAGGGGCGTGGGCCTCTGCGGCACAGCGGCTCTGAGGGGTGCATGGGCCCAGCGGGGGGCAGGAGTGGGGAGTGAGGCTGAAGAGGGGCCCTGGGTACAAGTCCGCCTGCAGAACCTCTACAGCAGTGGGGAGACTCTCACCCCCTCCCTGCCCCACCCACAGAGGCCCATGGCCACCAACACTTAGGGTGAACACAGCAGGTTCTCATCTGCAGAAATGGGAGAAAACACCCAGGAAGCACGGGGCCCTCCATGTGGGTGCGGCCCTCCAGATTCTGGCACTGGGGGCACAGCTTGGCTCACAGCTGCCATCCCTTCACCTAAAGCGAACCTGCTGGCAGCATCCCCACGCCCCCTGCAAGACGGTGGGAGCACATCCACTCCCCAGCAGGGCCCCTAAGATGAATGGGCCAAGGCCTACCACGTGCATGAGGGGAGTAACAGCTCCAGCATAAAATAAACCAGCAGAAAACAGGCCCTGTGAGAAAGAGAAAGCAACTCAACAAGCAATAAACCTCTCTAAACTTACTCAGAATGTTTCGAGAAGACACTGCATTTTCGAAACAAGAATAGGGTGCTACGAACTGGGAGCTCACAAAGACAAGGAAGATGGTCCTCTTAGTGAGAAACTGTAGATGCTGAAACACAAAACTCCCCCAGAGAACTCCAAAATGAAGTCCAAAAATTGTCCGGAAAATAGGACATAAAGCATAAAGGAGACAGAATGAGAGAAAACACCAGAATGTCAAAGACCAATGCATGAAAACAGAAAAAATGAAAGGGGAGAAGTGTGAACAGACGGAAGAACAAAGCCTGTCTTCCACTGCAAGGCCCCACTGAACACCAATAAACACAAAAACCCACACCGAACCTGTCCACTGGCTGGTCAGGAATCCACAGATGAAGAGAGGATGCTAAGACATCCAGGGAGGGAAGTCGAGTTGCTGACAAAGACTTCTCTTGAGCACCTGGATGCAGGTGGCGGTGACAAAGCCTTCAGCATGAGTTACTGACAAGGAGGGCCCCAGACGGAGCAGCGACCCAGTGAGAGGACAGAGCGAAGATGCTCTCAAGCAGCCAAGGACTCACCACCCTTTTCAGGAAGTCACCCAAGGATGTGCTCCAGCAAAAGCAACACAGGAAGCCAAGAAAGCAGCCACGCTGGGGCCCTTCAAACAGAACTCCAGCCCAGGGGATGCAGAGAGCAGCAGGAAGGAGGCGTTTCCGGGGCGAGGATGCCAGGAAAGAGGGCACTCAGCAGAAGAGAGGGAGTGACTGAGAAGCTGGGGGAGGGGAGGACAAAGGAGAAACCAGGGAGAGCTGCGCTCTGCGCTGACCGGCCTCCTGGGTGGGGGTGTGGAGGCTCCTGGGGGGAGGAGGACCAGGGAGGGACAAGCCGGGGAAGGGCTGCAGTCTGTGTGCGAGTGTGTGAGAGAGGGGGTGTGTGTCTGTGCACGCAAGTGTGTGTGTGTGAGGGCTGTGTCAGAGTGTGTGTGTGAGAGAGGGTGTGTGAGTGAGTGGGGGTGTCAGTGTGTGTGAGGGTGTGTGTGTGTAAGAGTGTGTGCACGAGTGTGTGTATCAGAAATGTCAGTGTGTATGAGAGAGGGGGTCTGTGTGTGTGTGAATGTGTACGTGTGGGGGTGTTTCTGTGAGAAAGAATGTGTATGTGGGGGAGAGAGTGTGTGTGTGTGTGTGTGAGGGGGTGTGTATGAGTGTGTATGTGTGAGGGGGTGTTTGTGTGAGAGAGAATTTGGGTGTGTGGAAGAGACTATGTGTGTGTGTGTATGTGAGACAGTGTGTGTGTGTATGTCTGAGTGTGTGTGTGTGAGGGAGTGTGTATGAGTGTGTATATGTGAGGGGGTGTTTCTGTGAGAAAGAATGTGTGTGGGGGGAGAGTGTGTGTGTATATGAGCAGGTATTCGTGAGAGTGTGTGAGACAGAATGTGAGTGTGAAGTGTGTGAGTGTGCGTGTGAGGGGTGTGTATGAGTGTGTATACGTGAGGGGGTGTTTGTGTGAGAGAGAATGTGGGTGTGTGGAAGAGTGTGTGTGTGTGTGAGTGCGACAGTGTGTGTGTGTTTATGTCTGAGTGTGTGTGTGTGAGGGGGTGTTTGTGTGAGAGAATGTGAGTGTGTGAGTGTGTGACCCTGTGAAAGCGACTGTATGTCTCCGGGTGGCCCTCCAGTCTGCCCAAGCGCGACGGGGAGCAGAGCGGTGAGTGAGAAAAGGCAGCCGCGCGCCGCCGGGCGCTCCCCAGCCCCCCAGGAGCCCTGACAGGGTAGGAGCAGCGGGGCTGCCGCCCCGCCCACCGGCGCCCTGTGGAGGCGGGGCGTGAGGCGGCCGGGGGCGGGGCGTGGAGTGGGCGGGGCCGGGCGGGGCGGGGCTCGGCCCAGAGCTGAGCCGGGATTAGGAGAGTAAATCCCAGGGATAGAGAGGAGCGGACGGTGTGTCCCGCTCCGTCCGGTGGCACCTACGAGGCTGCCAGGGGGCCGGGCAGGGGTGGGGAGCCAGCTCGGGTGGTGTGGGTAGGGGAGCCAAAGCTCGCAGAGGGGCTGGGGGAAACGCAGAGGGCTCAGGAGGCTCGGGCTCCTCTGACTGCTGACCTTGAGTGCGCCCTCCCCTCTCCAACGTCTCCAACACAGCGGCCCCCCTCACTGAGGCCCGGAGGCGCTAGGCTGGGGGCTCTGGGGGAGCCTTGGGGTCACCGATGGGCCAGAAGCCAGGGTCCTGGCGGTGCTCCGGAGTTCAAAGGCAAACGTGCTCGGGTAGCTGGGGCAGGAAGCACGGGCCTGCCAGTCACCCCATCTGCCATCTAGCCCTCCCCCCACCCTGGGCTGCCTCTGCGGGTGACGCCAGGTGGGAAGGGTCCCCTCAGCGAAGGGGACAGCCCAGCGGCCTGCCCGTGTCCCTGGGCACCCCAGCGCGGAGAGCCTGAGGGAGGGCATCGCCCTCAGAGTTCTCAGAGGGGCGCCTGGCTGTGGGTCCAGGAGGCACACTGGGTAGGCACGGGGAGCCCTTGCCTGTGGGCCTAAAAATACTGAGTGGAGAGCGCTCTGGGGAGCACCCGGGACTGGGCACGGGGGTGACCCCAGCCAGCCGCTCTCCATCCCAGCGGAGGCGGCCCAGGCCCCTCCAGCCTCGGAAGGGTCTCAGGCCTGAAGCACTAAAGGCCAGGGTGGGGTTCCCGGCCGCCAGGCAGCGGGACCTGCGCCCTGCTCACCCACCTTGGCTGGCCTCTTTGAGCTGAAGGGGCCTGCTCCTGAGGCTGGGCACCCCCATCTCCACCTCACACTCAGGTCTGTCCCCCCATTCCTGGTCCCTCCCCCAACCGCATCCCACCTCCGCAGGGCCCACTTCCCTGCTCTGCTTCCAAAGGATGCAGTCAGTCCTGGGTCAGCAGCAGTAAGACCCAGGGACTAAAGGGGGCCAAGGTCGGTGGGCGGGGCCCCTCTGCCCGGTGTGGCCGGTGTCACTCCCAGCTTGGCTGCACACCAGCCTCCACCTGGCTGTGTGTGGCCGGCCCCGCGGGAGGTCGCAGGAGGGCGGTCTGTGGGAGGACACGCAGGAGGGGCAGCGCCCGTGGCGGGCAGCCGCAAGCCCTCCTCAGGAGCCTGACTCCACACCCGACGCCCCGTCTCCCTGTGGACCACACCCCGCGGACAGCCCTCCGCCACCCTCAGCTCCAGGCCCAGCACGGGATGAGTTCCGAGTCCTCGCCCTGGCTGGGACCCGGCTCCTTCAGCAGCCTTCACAGCCCGGGAAGCAGACTGTCCCCGTTCACTCCATCTCCCAGTCGGTGGCCTCTTTGCAACGGTCAGCCCCAGAAAGTTCCTGAGCCTTGACCGCAGTCGAGCGCAGGCCTGAGACCTGACCCGGCCCGCAGCATCCTCCACCCTACACTGCAGACGCTGCAGGCGCCGCCCCCGCCTCGCTCCTGACCCCCGCGCCCCGCGGCCGCAGCCGGGGCGGGTGGCCAACCACACCTGCAAAATGGCCGCCGCAGGTACGGCCCCCGCCCCCACTCCAGACCCCAGCGGCTCGCTCAGGGGGATGGGCTCGCGTCCCGGTAAAGGCCCCCCTTACAGCCCGAGAGCGGGGCGGGGGGGGGGGGGAGGCGGAGGCGGCGGTGCTGCAGAAGCGCGCGGGGCGACTCCCCGGGGTTAGGACGCAGACGGCCGTGCGCGCACGGGCCTCCCCGCACCACCGCCTCCCCGCAGCCGCCGGGGCCAGCCAGCCCTTTGCCCTAACGGTCTTCTAGCCCAGCAACGCTGGCATCCCCGGGAGGGGCGGCCGCCTGGGGTGGGGTCCGCGGATCTCGGCGGGAGAGCCCCCATCCCCGGGAACGTGGGCGCGCATCGCGCCCGCGCCCGCGCCCGGCGGGCCCCATGACTCGGCATTCCCTCCTTCCCTCCCCCTCCCCGCCCTGCGGCCCGCGGTCCCCCCGCCCACCCAGCGCCGGGCGGACGGCTGACTCTCCCTCCCCTCCGGGATGCTGTCCGGGGCCCTCTCCGAGCGCGAGAGATGCCTGCTGGGTTTGCGGGAGAGCTAGGGAGGGAGGCGGCTTAAAGGACGAGCCAAAGGGGCTGCGCGGCGGCGCCCCTGTCACCCGAGCCCCCGCGCCCGGGGAGCGTCTCCAGCCGAGACGTCGCGGACCCGCAGCCCCCTCCCCTCCTGCCGCCGGGCCACACCTGTTACTGGGGCGCTGGCTGCATGGATGCAAGCTGTGTCCGCAGGGGGGCCCTCCCAAACTGTGAGGCTTTCTGGAAGGGAGAAGGGGTCTCTTGGGAGGAGAACGCGACGTGGGCTGAGCGCTGGGCAGTCCCGGCGGCGCGCACCAAGCCGGCGTCCACCCCTCCTGCCGCAGCCCCCGCCCGCCCGCCTGCTCGCCGGTTTTGCTCTCCGCTCCAACATCCGCCCTCCCCCACCGCGGGCACGAGGGCCTCTGCCTGCGCCCCGCCGCCCGGGACACCCTCCCCTCCGGCCGGGCCGCGCCAGCCGCGCCCCTCTCGGGTGCCCCTTCCGCCTTTCTCCCTTTTGCTCCATCCCTCCCCTCCCCCGCTGGTGCAGTCCCAGCCCGGGCCGCATCCCGGGTGTCGGCTCCAGCCCGGGCGAGTGGAAGATCGGGGAAGCTGAGAGGGTTTATCGAGATGCTGCCTGCGCCCTCCCCGCAGCGACCCCGTCCGCGCCAGACCAGCGTCCCCCTGCAGCCAGGGCCGCAACCAAACGGCCTCTCCAGAGGGCCGTGCCTCTCTGCGCAAGAAGGGCGGACACCCCTGAATTTGCCCCATTGTTCTCCGCAGGGACGGGGGAGGGTCGGGGGAAGGGAAGGGGCCGCGCCGAGGGCTCCGGGCGCAAGCTCCCCGCTCGGGGAGCGTTGGACGCAGGTGCGGGATGCGGCCCTGGAGGCCCGGCGAGCCGCGGCCCTACCTCTCCGGCGTCACTGGCGGCGGCCGCGCGGCATTAGCACCGGCAGGGGCGCGGGTCCCAAGCGAGCGCAGAGCGGCTGCTGCTCCCGGGCTGCACTGGGCGCTCTGACGGCGGCACCGCGTGACGGCTGCGGG
This sequence comes from Capra hircus, assembly GCF_001704415.2. Taxonomy (NCBI): domain Eukaryota; kingdom Metazoa; phylum Chordata; class Mammalia; order Artiodactyla; family Bovidae; genus Capra; species Capra hircus. The sequence continues at coordinate 990,419 of NC_030810.1, read as the reverse complement.
CCCCCGGCCCGGCCCGCCCCGCGCCCCTCCCGCCGCGCTGGTTGGCTGCGCGCGGCGCCCGAGCCCCAGCCGCCAGCTGGTTTGTCGCGCGGGGAGAGGGACGGGCGTCGCGGCCGCCGCGGGGCCGGAGGGGGCTGGGGCCGGAGGGGGCTGGGGCCTGGGTGTGACATCACCGCTGACGGGCGGCGCCCTGGTGGGGAGGTGGGGGCCCGGCAGCGCGGCCGGGACGCTCCGCCCCCTCCTCTAGCGCTACCCCAGCTCACCGGGCAACCCCGAGGCCCCGCGACCATCCACCTGCATTTGCCAGCGTGCCCGCGCGCCTGGTCCTTCCCAGCTCGGCGCCGTTTCGCGTGAAACCACTAAATCCATACCTGCCCCACCCGCGATGCTGGCAGCACAAACGCGTCGACGATAAGAGACAAACTCGGGTGGGCTCCTCGCTCGGGGAGGGGAGTGGGGGTGTAGGGGGTGTGGGGACAAGGACTCCGAGGTGTAACAGGTGGGTTTTCGATCGCGCCTGGCGTTTGGCCAGAGCATCGCAGGCAGCTCTCAGCGCGGGGATGATGCAACCGGCTGGCCAGCGGGCCTGCAGCCTCTCCTCCCGGCATGCCTCGGGGGGAGACCCCCACCATCCTCTGGCCCCCACGCCCCCGTCCCCCACACCCTGTTTCTCCAGCTCAGCTCGTTGAGAGCAAGTCACTGGCGGCCCTCGGTCCACACCCGCAAACCCCAGCCTTCGTCAGCCCCCCAGCCGGAAAGCAGGTCACCAGGGACGGACTGGCATCTCTGCCTGCCACCGGCCTCCATCCGCAGCCCCACCGCTGGGCAGTTTTGACAAAGCCTCGGGCCAGCTCACCCACCGGAACTGCGGTGACGTCATGCCGCCCCTTCCCACGCAGCCCCTGGCGCCTGCACCCTTCATCCCCAGGGCCAAGCCTCTGCGGCGTCCAGCAGGTGCCAGGCGCTACCCCAAGGGTTTGCTCGGTTACCCATTTAATCCTCACCTGGCGCGTAAGGGAGATGCTTCGCCTCCACGTGCAGCGTCCGTGGGGGCCTGAGCCTTGAAAGAGGCAAGGGCGCAGGCACACACAACCATCCTACCCTCCAAAGCCCCAGAGAGCCTCTGTTTCCTGGAACTACCTGCCTAAAAGAGGAATTACTGTTCTTCCAAATTTTTGGTGGAAACAGCAGAACTCTGTGGCCCCGAGGAGGTGAATCTTTTATGCTCCCTTTGTTACATACTTATCCCTCTGGTCAAGTGCTCTATTTCTTGAGCTAAATCTGGCATGTTTCTAGGAATTAATTAATTAATCCATTTCACTGCGATTTTAGAATATTCTTATATCTACTGCTTTGAACCTTTAAACCATAGCTTTGTAACCCTTCTAAATTTCTGACCTTTTTAAAGCCACAGAGTTCCTCCTCCATCACTGCCTTAGCTGGGCCTCATGAAATCTGGATGAGCAGTGTTTTCATTTTCTTCAGATCTGAATATTTCTTTTAAAATATTTATTTATTTGGCTGCACCAGGTAAATTTGACAGGTTTAGAATGAAGGTCAAGGAGCAGCGTGAGGAACTCCGCCCATGGCAAAGGAGTCTTCCTTCTGGCTGGAGGTTGCTGCTCTTCTTCCTTCCTGCAGACAGGTTTTGAAATGATCAGACCCGTGTAACAGAAATGTCCACAGCATAACAAACTTCCTTGCTTTCACCTCATTGCATTGTGGAAAGGAGGCCACTCTCAGAGACTGGGCGCCACACAGAGCTTGCGATCTAAATAATGGTAAAGTGATCCCACACCTTGAATGAATTTTCTGGAACGCAAGGATGGTTCAGTATTAAGGACTCCACCAGTATAATCTACCATTCTAGTAAGTCAAAGGATAAAAAGAAATAGGGTTATTTTAGATGTTGAAAGGCTTTTGACCGAAGGGCCACCCACTTTTTGGTTAAAAAGCAAGTAATTACACCCTTTGGGGAAAAGATGCCTTCTTCTTTCCCTCGAGGAAAAGCAGCCCTTCAGGGTCTTGGAGGATAAGAGTCTAGCCAGAATTAGTGTCTGGCTTCATTCTTCATCAGCTGTGTGACTCCGGGCAAGGCCACCAGCACCTGTGTCTGTCACCTCTCCTGCAGGAGGGATAAGAACAATGCCCACCTCAAAAGGCAGTGGTGAGGATTCGTGTGTGCAGTGCTGGGTCCGGGGCTGGGCACACAGCAAGCCCAGTACAAACAGCAGCTGTGATACTGAAGCAGCAAAAGAAGTCCCATTTAAAGAGGGACATGCACTCTTGTCTCTGGTTTATTTAGAAGTATCAGCCAATGCAATTATGAAGGGGGAAAAAAGGTTAAAACATTGAAGCAAAAAGAAACAAAATTACCAATATTCGCAGATGATGTGATTCTCTACTAAGAACATTTCAGAGACGAGTGGGAAGCTATGGGAAGCAGCATGTTAATGGGAAGGTAAGAAAAATTATCACCAAGAAGACAGCAGTTTCCATAAACACAGACCAGAACCGGTTAGAGCTTATAATGGAAGAACCCACCCACAACAGTACTAAGGAAGGCAAAATGCCTGGAAATAGCAGGAAATGTGCAGGCTTCTTGTTTATAAAGAAAGTATACAGGAACACTTTGAAAATCCATGAAAAGAGATCAATTAATGGAAAAGCATTATCTACTCTTGGAAAGGAAGAATTATATTGTTTAAGGTCCTGCTGTTGCTGCTGCTAAGTCGCTTCAGTCATGTCCGACTCTGTGGGACCCCATAGACCCCATAGCCCACAAGGCTCCCCAGTCCCTGGGATTCTCCAGGCAAGAACACTGGAGTGGGTTGCCATTTCCTTCTCCAGTTTAAGGTCCAGTTTTGCCTAAATTATGAGACTGCTGTGCTGCCTACTGCGCTAAGAGGGCAGGTCAGTTTTTCTAAATTAAACCTACACATTTGTTGCAATCTCAAGTTAAAGAAAACGCAAATGTGAAAGGCTAGTGAGGTAGTTTTGTTAGAAAGAAAAAGAGTGAAGAGGATTTGCCCCATTAGGTATTAAAACATGTCATGAAATTCTAATAATTAAAAAGATGCCAGTATTAAAGGAAATAGATCGAAAGTTTATGATAAAGGCATCATTTCAAAAAATCTGAAGAAAATAGATGATTTTTATAACTGGTGCAGGATAGTATAGGAAATATATAAAGTTGGATCCCCCTTGACACAACATCATGATAAATTCCAATGAGGTAAACATTTATCTGTAACAATGACATTTTAGGAGACTAGAATGCAGTGTGGATGGATGCACTCATCATCTCGGTGTGGAGAAATCAGGATACATACGCTGATTGCTCCAAAGAAGACAGAAGGACTACATGAAAATTAAGCATCAACTAATAAAAACAATAATTTTAAAAAACAAATATCTACATGGCCCAAACATCATAAACAAAGCCAAGAGACCAACCCCATCCTGGAAAAATATTTCAAAACATATGATGATGAAAGGAACTTCCTAAAGGAGTAAAGAGCTTATGTAAACTAATAGCAAAAATTGTAAGTAAGCACCAGAGAAATGGCCAGGAACTATGAGGGGATGAGGGGACACTACAGAAAGAAAGCTGCTCAATAAGTGAAGAGAGTCCTACTTAGTGAAATGCAGGTCGAAACAGTGCAATATTTTTCCTGACCTAGCGCACTGTCCAAAACGTAAATGTTGGGTGACATGTGTGTGGTGAGGGAGTGGGGAGATGAGCTCTCTGCACTGTGGCTGTGGTTGGCATCAGCTGTGTGATTTCCTTGAATGTGTCTGCATTTAAGGCTCCCTTTTCCTTGATTCAGTAATCCCATGGCTAGAAATTTGCCTACAGTATCTACATATGAAAATTTCCCCCAAGAAACAAGATAAGCAAGGGGTTCACCCATGGGCACTGGCTAAATGCATCAGGGTGAACAGGAGAGATTTCTCTGATGCTACGGAAAAGAATGTCTTAGAAGTTATGCGCTGATGGATGTGGAAAGATCAGCAAGATGTTTGTTAAATTATTTAAAAGGAGCACAGGAGAGTGGGCATAATATACCCCACCAATCATAAGAAACTGTTAGCAGTGTTTGCCGTGGTGGAGGCTGCTGTTGGGGAGGGAAGCCAAGGATACATTCATATGTGTATTCTCATAGATGTAGATTGAATGCTCTCATCATATTTAAGTATATTTTTGTAGGTCAATGGCACTACCTAAGAGTAGACATTAAGACTCATTTTCATTTTTCACTTTTTGGGATACCATTCGCAATACTAATGAATATTACATTAAATTGTTTAGGTTTTAAAAATCTTATCAAAGCTGTAGACTTCCATAAGGCTGAGAAACATAGAAAGACTTCCAGCTCATCTTGTTATATGTAACAAGTTTTATATAACTCATTAAGTTATATAAAATTGCTGGTGCTCAACTAGTTTTGACCATGAAAAATAGTAATTTAAAATGGTTTAGCCTTATAAGAATGTTGTAGAAAAAAATATATCACAAAATTCAAAAGACACAAACCAAGTCCTTGCAAAGAGGAAAGAAACAACCCAGGTGTCACAAACCAAAAGGGAACTACAAACTTTGGTGGTGGCTGCACCAAGGTGAGCTGCTACAGTGGGTGGGGATGGCAATGTCTGGACAGCAGCCAGGCGGGCGCAGAGGGGACCAGAGGAGTCAGGTGGCTAAGGGGTCCAGCTGAAGGAGCTCTGTGGGCAGGATGGAAGGCCAGGAAAACAACTGTCCGACACGGGTCATCCTTGAGGCCTGAACCTACTTGAGTCCTCTGAGCCAAGTTGGGAAGAAAAGGGTTGGGCTGGGTCTCCTGCCTGGCCGGCAACCAAAATCTAGGCGAGGTCATGGCTCATCAGAAAAGCCATGGGTCGGTACTTGGGTTGGTCGGTACACAGGTGGAGCCTGTGACCTGTGCTTAAGAAGGATCCCTGAAATTTCAGAAGGAGGAACAGAGTATTGAAACAATATTTGCAGAAGTACTAGCTTAGAATTTTCCAGAATTGTAGACAGAAGTGCTTAGTGAGGAATCAGTATGATCCCAAGTAGGAAAAAGACCAAATCTGCAGAAACCAGAGACAATGACTGAATGAATGATGGAGTCAAAAGACAAGTTACCTGGAAAGAAGCCACAGTCAGGGGTTGGGAGAGGGCAGATGCGCGGCTGCGGAGCTAGGTGGGAGCCCTGGAGGCGTTTGAGGGGACACGTGGAATTTGAACTGCTGCACTGTCTTAATCCGGGCCTCGTCCACCCAAGCCCTCTGCGGCGCGAGGACCACAGAGCATCTGCTTTTCTTACGGTCCAGGCCCTCGAGACCCCGCCCCACTGGAGGCCCTGCTCATTGGAGGCCTGCCCATTGGAGGTGCAGTCTGGTTGCCTTGGCAACCCCCCCGCGGCCGTGTTCCGGGCTTGGCGTGCCGCAGGGGAACGCGGTTGCCACAGCAACGGTGGGGCGTGTCCGGCCAGGCACCCGGAGCGGAGCGTTCATCCCGCAGACGCGGATGCTGTTGCTCCTGAGACGAGAGGGCCCTTGAGGCACCGAGCCAGACGCGGAAGTGAGGCCAGTTCTCGGGGGGGCTCTGTGGGCTCCAGCTGCCTCGCGGTGGGGTTCCAGATCCAACACCTCAAGGCCCTTGGCGGCACTTTCAGTTCAGTTCAGTCGCTCAGTCGTGTCGAACCTTTGTGACTCCACGGACTGCAGCACTCCAGGCCTCCCTGTCCATCACCAACTCCCAGAGCTTGCTCAAACTCATGTCCATGGAGTCAGTGAGTGGAAACTGAGGCCAGAAAGGGAAAGACTTGCTCCAAGTCAAAATGCTGGTGTCCAGGCAGGATCCTGCCAGTCCAGCCAGGACCGTTTTCTTTCCAACACTGGCTGCAGCGTGTCCAGGCCCCAAGGTGACCTGTGCGTCCGTTTCCCCGATCTAGCGCATCCTGTGTCCACAGAGCGCTCCTGTCTGGTGGAAGCCCACCTGGCCCCTGTTGATCCGCTGGAAGCCTCTGCCCCGCTCCACCACACCCCACCCGAAGTCACGCTCTCTCTCCAGTTTCTGCAGCCTTCCCATCCTCCGGAGTCCTATCCGGAAGCCCCTCCATGCAGCCTTCTGCCTTCCCCCACCCCACCCTGGGATGAAACCTCTCCCTGCTCCGAGCTCTCACTTGCTTCATCCTCAGAGGGTCTCGTGTGGTTGTGTTTAAAGTGGACCCATTGCCCTCCTTGGGGTTCAGGGAAGAGCAAAGCCAGTGTGTCCACACTCAGGTGTGTAAACTGTCTGAGAACCAGGCTGTCTGGTGCATCCCACGCAGGAGAACACGACGGACCCCCCAGGCTGGTGGCAACACCCGTGCCAGCACCCAGGGACCTCAGCGATGGTGCAGACAGGACTCCTGCCTGACCCGCGGGGCTGCTGGGATGGGGCAGAGACCAGACACCGGCCACTGGCCTGAGTGCCGGGAGAGGCCCGGCAGAGACCCGTCACACACTCAGCACAGGCAGGGGCTGGAGTCCAGAACTGGCAGGAGACTGCAGTCCCAGGGCTGGACTCTGCAGCAGGCTGAGCCCAGGGCGGCCCGAGGCTGAGCATGCGCGGACACAGAGTGGCAGCCAGGCAGAGTCTCGGGCCCATGTTCCGACACCACTCCAGGCACAAGTGACCTGGGCCCAGCCAACCTTTGTGTCACGATGCAGAACTTGCAAAGTGCGTCTTTGTGAATATCTGTGAATGTCTGAGCTCCTTACACACAGGCCCCTTTGCACAGGGAGGCACAATTGTCAACCCCACTTTGCAGATGAAGAAACTGAGGTTGAGAGACTTGGAAAGGCCCTGGGGGTTCCAGGTGCCTGTGGTCAGCCTGAGCCAGACCCCTGACTGAGCACTCTTTCCACGACTCCAGTAGCTTCTCCGGGGCCAGGCAGCCCCTGAGGGGGTGGGAGGAAGCAGGCTCATAGGGTGACCGCCTACGCCTGGCATTGTTAATGGAGGCTCTGCTCAGCTGGACCCACGAGCGCCTCCCCGGGAACTGGGGCAGGGCTAGGGTGCAGCCCAGGAGTCTGAATCTGCAGGAACGCACCTGCACCCCGCATCCTCAACTCCATGTTGCTACAGATGACGGGGAGGAAGGCTCAGTGTCGTCAGACTTTATGAAGAAGGGAACCGACCTGCAATATAGAGGCAGTGCTGAGTCCCAGACCTTGAAACTAGAGCAGAGCTGGGGGACCCACAGCCCGTGGGAGAGGAGGCAGGCGAGGCCCCCGGGCTTCAGGCTTGAGAGGCCTGGGGGGACCTGCCCTGCGTGTGGACAGCTCTGTGGGCGCTGTGTGTGGGGCGCTGGCGGCAAGCTGCTGACTCAGTGTCTGGCCTGCAGCAGCTGGCAGCCAGGAGGCTGGGCTGGGCCAGGCCAGAGCCCATTGTGGGGGACCACGTCCACAGGCCAGCTGCTGCTGGCCGCTCCCTCCGTGACCCAGAGTAGGAGGAAATGCTGACCTTTTAAAGGTCGATCAAAACCCCCAGCACCCCACTCCGGCCCCTCCACTGTTTCCCCTCCTCTGTGCACCTGCAAAGACCCCACAGGCTCTGAGCTATGTCTGGGCTTTGGGGGCAAGGGCACAGGAAGGGGATCCCTCTCTGTGTCCTGAGCATGTTAACTCCTTGGGAGGGCTGCTCATCAGTGCCTCCTGCTGCCCACCGCAGGTCGGGGTGAGAAGGCTGGGACTCCCCAATGGAGCAGCAGGGATTCTGCCAGGGGCAGGGGCTAGAGCAGGTGCTCTGGGCCTCAGGTGAGGGTGTCCTGCCTGCTGCTAGTTGCTGGCGGGGGTGGGGAGACACTGTCCTGCCCAGGGCAACTTTGCAGCCTTAGAGAAGACAGGGCCGTCCTCAGGAACTTTCTGCCAAGTGGGAAGGGCTGCCGCGGCAGTGTCCAGGGGTGTACAGGGCACCCTGAACCCCTGCTTCTCCACTCTGTCCCTGGAGGCTGACGGCTCTGGGCTCTGCTTTAGTTCCAGCCAGTGGGAGGGTCCTGCAGGAGGTGAAAGGGCAGGAGGAGAGGGTGGGCTGAACGGCGGCAGGTTTCCCTAGCGTCTCCTTTTCAGAATGCCCACGTGGGACATGGGCTGCCACCCGTGCCGAGGACTCTGATTCCCTCGCCAGGTTCTGGTGTGGAACCTCCCTGTGCCCCCCAGGACTGGCAAAGACGCCCAACGCCACTGCCTCCTGGGACTCCCTCCCTCAGGGGGTGCTTAGCCCTGTCCCCCACCAGAATAAACATCTCTTCATGAACTGTCCGCTACGGCTGCCTCAGAGAGTTTCCTGCTGGAACCCTCACCAACCCAGGCTGTGGTGTGCTTAGTGGCTCAGCTGTGCCGACTCTGTGCCCCACGGACTGTAGCCCGCCAGGGCCCTCTGTTCATGGAGTTCTCCAGGCAAGAATACTACATGGGTTACCGTTTCCTTCTCCAGGAGATCATCCCAACCCAGGGATCAAAGCTGCGTCTCCTGCATTGCAGGTGAATTTGCTTACCACTGAGTCGCTGGGGAAGCCCAGATAATGAGTAACAATAACAAGATGCAACGGAGAGTACAAGAAAGAGGTTAAGGTGAAACCTGATATTACGAAACAGAAAGTACACAATTTTTAGAAAGAAAAAAGATGATTGGTTCTTTGAAAATGAGAAGAAAATATAACTACGGAAAAAATATTTAAAATGCACCATTTATATAAAAAGTGAAAATCTAAATGAAATCCATAGCTTAGTAAGAAAATATTACCCCACCAAGACTTTCTCATAAGGCATTATAGACTGGATGCTTATGCCCCAACAAATTTATATGCTGAAACTATAACCATGGCATAAAGTGGTGTTAGGAGGTGGGGCCTTGGGCAGGTGACTGTGGCCAGAGGGTGGAGCCCTCACGAAGGGGGTTAGTGCCTAGAAGAGAGACCCCCGGGGGCCCCCCACCTCCCAGCACGTGAGGACGCAGAGCCGTCGGGCGTCTGTGAGCTGCAGACAGACCTCGCCAGACACCAGATCTGCTGGCACTTTGGCCGTGGACTTCGAGCCTCCAGAACCATGAGAAGTAAGTGCCTGCTGTTTACAAGCCTGCGGCCTGCGGTGCCCCATCACCGCAGCCGGAGCGGCCTGAGACGCAGGGAGAGAAGCCCTGAACGGTCCAGGCACGCGGGGGGAGGGCAGACGCGGCAGACGACCCGACTTCCCTCACACAGGCTCGGGGGCAAGTCCTCCCAGCTCCTCCAGGAATGTCAGGCGTGTTATTTATAACGATCTAAAGCAGAAACAAACAGGGCCCATCCCTGGTTTGTTCTCTGAAGGTAACACAGGCCTGAACAGCAGCACGAAAGGAAGACTAAGGACGAACATTGCTTTCTAACGGAAATGCCGAGATCCCAGGTGGCGCTGAATAGTACCGCTGTCTTGACCATGTGGAATTTGTTCCAAGAATGAAAGGACGGTTCAATATTCGGAAATCTTACAGTGAAATTCACTGCATTAATAGTATAAAATAGGAAAAATCATGGTATATTGATCAATGCTAAAAATACATTTGATAAAATTCAAGTTACTCCTGATGTGCATTCTTAAACTCAGAATAGCATGAATCTTCCTAACCTCAGAAATAAATCAATCAAATCTTAACATCAAACACTGCCTCCACAACTCTCAAACATGGTGCGTGCGTGCTCACTCAGCCGTGCCCAGCTCTCTGTGACCCCATGGCCTATTAGCCCACCGGGCTCCTCGGTCCACAGGAGTCCCGGGCAAGAACACTGGAGTGGGCTGCCATTCCCTGCTCCCGGGGGTCTCCCCAACCCAGGGACTGAACCCATGTCTCTTGCATCTCCAGCATTAGGAGACGGATTCTCTACCGATGGGCCGCCTGGGAAGCGCCTCAAACATGGTACCCTGCTCTGTTTTCAATGTGATATTTACGTGTCCCTGAGCTTGTTTTAGTTGTGTTATTTTTTCTCTTTTAAATTATGAAAATATGATAAGACGTTGACAGGAGACTTGGAAAACACAGAACAAAGTCACGTATCGTTCTGCTCTATATCGCAACTGTTCATTTTATTTATTTTCTTGTTTACTTCATCTCTTCCGTGGTTGAGGATTTCGTTTGCCTTGTTCGTGGTTGTGCACCCAGAATCAAGAACAGTGCCTGGCATGAAGCACAGGCCGAAAAGTATTTGATGAATGGCTGAATAAATGAATAAATAAATATTGGGAGGAACAACTCCACATATTTCCAGGAAGGTTAAAAATCAAACAAGGATGGATGGTATTGCTGCTCAAGTTCAGTATGATTACGATTCTTCTATTCCACGTGAAGTCGAGAGAAAGCAAATGCCAGATCTGTGTGTGGAAAACAAGACAGTCACGCTGTTCAGATGAGATATTTTCACGACTTAGAAAATTTAAGAAAACAAACAAGGAATTTAGTAAGGTGGCCAAGTGGCAAGTCAACCAGAAAAAGCTCCCGCTGTAAATGTGAGCGAACGCAGTGGTGAGAAGGATTCTCTGGGAGAAAGGCAGATGACCAGCAGACACAGCAAGCGCTAGAAAAGGTGCTCAACCAGAAGTCACAGTTACGACAGTAATGACAGCACGCACGGCCTTCAGACTACGAGCACCCAGTCTGCGCAGCCCCAGGGGCGGCCGCCCGCTGCCCTGCTCAGGGGCTGTGGTTCAGAAGGTGAGTGATGACACTCGGGGTGTCACCGAGAGGACACCACAAGGACAGTCATCACGGGACTGCTCGACACCCCGGAATGAGAAGCCCCTGAGTGCACCCGCAGACGAGTGGGTAAATGACGTGTGCTGTGCTCCCGCAGGAAGTGCTCCCAGGCAGGGTGAATGGGCCAGACCTGCGCACAGTTGCACGGATCAACCCCCAAACATGCTGCGTCAAAGAGGCAAACGGCCAGTGTTCACCAAGCGCATGCGTCTACACGAGACGCTTACCCATGGTTTACCGTCCACACGGGCAGAGTCAAATGATGGAGGCACGCGTTCAGTTCTACTGACCTTGGAGCCGAGTTTCTCTGGGGGAGGGAGGAAGGAGAATGGGATCAGGGAAGGGGAAGCTTCGGCTGTCTGTGAGATAGTCATGGCTTTGGTCATTAATGAGCTGTGAATTTTACGCACAGCAAATGCTCAGATGTGTGCCAGTCGGTTTTCACAAATACTCAGCAAGCCAGGCCCCTTCCCGCCGCTCCCAAAGGTTCTCACGTGTCCCTCCCCAGCCCATTCCCGCCCCAGACGCGACCTCGGAGCTGATATCTAGTGTCAGAGGTTCCTTTGCTGATTCGAGAATCTCAGTAAATGGAATCATGCTCTTCCATGTCTGGATGGTTCCAGCACAGTATTTCTGAGCTTCGCCCACGCTGTTGAGGTATCAGCAGGCTCTCTCTTGTCACTGTTGAGTAGGGATCCCTTCTGTAGCTATGCGGAAGTTTGTTTGCCTGACTCCTGCTGACGAACATCTGGGTTTCTAGACTCTGACTAATATTAATAAAGCTTGAACATTCTTATACAAGGCTTTGGAGAGGACATATATTTTTAGTTTCTCTTGAAACTAAAGGGGAAATGCTGAGTCATAGGAAAAAATGTGTGTGTGTGTGTGTGTGTGTGTGTGTGTGCTCTCCAAGAAACTGCAGTAAACTTTTTCACTTTCACCGGTAGTGTAGGAGGTTCCACTTACCTCACAGCCTTGCCAACATTTGGTAGTGTCAGCCTTTTTAATTTTAGCCATCCTATCTTCCTTGATAGTTCTTTGATGACGAATGATAAGCACTTTTCATGTGTTTATTGGCCACTTGTGTATGTTCGTGTGTGTATGTGAGAAGTTGGTTCAAGTCTTTACCCATTAAAAAACAGTTGGATATTTCTCTATTATTAAGTTGCAGGATTCTTTACGTAACACGGATGCAACTCGCTGGAAAGCCGTGTGCGCCTCGACCGCTCTCTGCCGGTTTGTGATTGGCCTGCTTCTTTTCTCGATGGTGTGTTGATGCGGAGAAGCATTTCGCCTCTATGGAGCTCCCTCTGCCTTCAGTCTGCGAAGTCTGTGAGCGTTTCCTCCTGTGCTCCTGTGCTCGCTTCTAGCTTTTACCTATTTGCTGTCTCTGCCTTTATCTTCAGGCTCGTGATGCAGCTTGAAATGGTATCCAGTGGTCCAAGCAGCACTCACTGAGCCTTCCTCCCCCTGGCCAGCCACACTGGCCCTCGACAGAAGCCGCTGGCCGTGTGTTTTGGGCCCGTTATTGGACACTCTGTTGTGCCGCACTGATTAATTGGTCTTTTCCTTTTTCCAGTACCACACTTTCTCGATTACTGAAGGCATCGGTATACTTTATTGTTTTAAAAAAACAGGATCTGAAGCAAAAGGAGGGAAATGTTAACATTTGTTAAATCTAGTGGTGGGCACAAGGGTTTTGAAGCCTCTCAAAACATTTAAAAACATAAACATGTAGTGGAAGACAGGTTCCAGTCACAACAGCAACAAAAGCTTATCAGTTCCTAAGAATAAAATAAATGGACAAGTTCTTTATTAAAAAAAAAAAGGTTATTGAAGATGTTGAATTTATATGTGATTGAAAGAAAGAATACTTTCCCGAAAGGAAAGACTGAGTATTGTAAATTTAATGTAATTTTTATAAAAATCATATGAGTATTTTAGGAAGGTAAATTCATCCTCAAGTTAATCTAGGCAAAGTCAATAAGAGTGAATAGCAAGAAAAAATTGAAAGGAGCAAAAAAAAAAAAATGCTAAGGGAAATTGATCTACCTTATAGGAACTCAACTTCAAAGCTATAATAATGATAATAATTCAATACTGGCAAAAGATAAATCAAACAACTGACAAACAGATAAATGAAGCAAAACAGATATAAATGAATTTAGTTTGTGATAAGGTCACACTTCAAACAAGTAGGGAAAAGTCAGTCTATTTTCTGAACCATGTTTGTTGAGTAAAAGGATCTATTTGGGGGAGAAAAAAATAGGGTGTCTTCCTCCCTTTACATACACACAAAATCCCAGATGGACTCAAATCCTAAAATGAGAACGACAACTTCTGGTTATTTTTGTCCCACAGAAAAATACAAATGCTATTTTTCATTTCCGTGGGCCATGGAAGACCTTTCCAGAACATAAGCAGTCCACAGCCCATAGAAGGCAGACCTGACAGATGGGCCAGCTCAAAATCCAGAGCTTGAAGGTCACAAAGTTAGCCATGGTCAGAGTTAAATTAAAAAAAAAAAAAAAAGATTCAACCAGGAGAAAATGCTTATAACACACCAAAGATTGTGTATCTGTATCCATAATGTTGCTGTTCAGTCGCTAAATCGTGTCCGACTCTGCGACCCCAAGGACTGTAGCCCACCGGACCCCTCTGTTCATGGAATTTTCCAGGCAAGAATACAGGAATGGGTTGCCGTTTTCTTCTCCAGGGGATCTTCCTGACTCAGGGATCGAACCCTCATCTCCTGCGTTGCAGGCAGATTCTTTACCGTTTGAGGCACCCAGGGAGCCCAGCAGTGTAACCCTTGCTGTGATATAAGTTCTGCCAACCCTGTGAGCTCCCGAGGGCTTTGAAAGCAGAGACTGACATGGTTGGTACCCTTTCCTGGTGGCCCAGGTCAGCAACATGGCTTTGGGTCATTCCTGGAAATTTGAGAAGGCCCTGATGGTCAGGAATGGTGACCAGCACCCCACGATACACCCCTTTCTGCTCAAGCCAGCCGCAGTGAGTTCTCACTGAGCCCCGGCTGGTGTGACCCACAGGGTGTGGCTCCGGTGACATCTGACACTTTGTTGCAACACTCTGTAATCGAGGACCTCACCCATGCCTGCTTTTAGAGCCCCCAGGAGCTGGCCCGAGACTCGGAGCAGAGCCAACTGAATCAGGGTGGCTGTGAAGGCGTCCACCCCAGGCCAGTTGACAGGCTCGCCCAGCCAACTCCCAGGCGCAGCCAGGCTGAGAGCCCCGCTTTGGGCGGCTGCGTCTGCAGCGGCTTCTGTCCCGCTGAAGTGTGGTTTATACCATCCTACAGCACTTCCTCTGTCGGCTCCGTGGCCGCAGCGGTCACCGCCAGCACGTCCCCGAGCCTGTGCAGACGACCTTCTGCCAGTGGCGTCCAGTGGCCCGTCCGCGCTCCACGGGCTCCCGGGAGCCCTGCTCTAATCAGGCGCTTCTACCGGCCCCTTCAGTTAAGCGCCCAGACTTTCTGCACTCAGAGGCTCTTCATCCCCGCGCTTTTGGGTCTCGGCACCCTCCTGTCTGTTTTTTCCCTTGTGTTTCTCTCCGTATGAAGATGTGCTTGTTATTTTTCTAGAGAATCCATCAATCATCCGGGACCCCTTCGGTGCAGATGACCCTGTGGATGGTCGACGGGGCGTGGGTGTTTCCAGCAGAGGGGCTTCAGCCGGAGAAAGCGGCTCACAGAGAGTTTCCGCCCGCCCGCCGCCCGAAGGTCAGAAGATGACATCGCAGAAACAAAATTGGCAGCAAAGTGGCTGAAATGAGATCTTTTCTTAGATCTTGGCAGGGGAGAGGCTGACCTTGGAGGAAGGAGTTTGGGGATCAGTCCCTTGCTCATCTGTTTTTCAGGAGCAGAAGGGAGGGAGCCGGAGGCCAGCCCGCACCCCGTGAGGCTGCTGCTTGCTGAGCGCCCACCAGGAGCAGCCTGCGGCTGGGGTCCCTCCACCCTGAGTCTGCTCGTGGAGGGCTGTGGGCTCCCCGCCGCCCCTCACCTGAGAGGCACTCTCTAGGGAAGTGGGTGACCTGGAGGGGGCCCTGTGCAGGGGTCTCGGGCAGCAGTGAGTGGAGGCAGCCTGGCAGCCCTGGAGGACAGCGTGTTTCCTGGGACAGGGAGACAGGAGAGAGATGCCAGCGGCCTCCTGGTCTGAGCCACATTCTGGGCATGGGGCAGGGAGAGAAGAAGCAGAGCGCGCCTAGAAACGAGAGGGAGGCCAGCAGAGCGCCCCGGGGTAGCCGTCCACGTGAGCCACCTGTACCAGTCCCACCTGCCGGCGGGGGAGCTGCCCCGGCCGGGCCCAGCACACCCGCTACACGAGGACCAGGGCCTTGGCAGAGCTGGGGGTGCCAGAGGGCCTGCCCACCTCCAGGGGAGATCCAGGCCGCGGCCCTGATGGCAAGCCCCGCCTAGAATGCCCCAGCTTTTGCCTCTGCAGGCCCACCTGGCCGGCGTCTGGGAGGACGCTTCTCCTCCGGGCCGGCGGCCTCCCTGTCCCTGCGCGCTCCCCACTATAATGGAGCTGCCCTGGGGAGTCAGGTCCCTGCTCTGAACCTCAGGATCCTAGTCCATAGAGAGCCTGCTTTCCTCAAGGGGTGCCAGGCTCGGCTGAGTGAAGTGCTGAAAAGTGAGGACAGGCAACCCCAGAGCTCACCCCAGAGCCCACCCCCCATGCCTGGGCTTCAGGTTTCAACCCTTCTTGGATGGACCTGGCAGAGGAGGGGCCCCATCACCCCAGGACCCCCCAACGGTGCTCCTGGAGGGACCGTGAGTGTGGCAGCCTCTCGGGGTCCCAGTGCCGCCCAACCCCTCTCCCAGCCTGATCTGCAGCCTCTCGGGCCAGGGCGGGAGTCCCGGGAGCTTGGCCACCCCGCTCCCACTTCCTGGTAGGCAGGAGCACAGGGGGAGGTCAGCAGAAAGCCGGTACCCCAGTCTTCCCTCCTCCCACCCTCCCGGTCTGGGGCTGGGTAGCACAAAGGGAATTGCTGACCTTCCCAGAAGCCCCAGGGCTGGGCAGAGGAAGGGGGCGTCCAGGTTGGGAGCTGGACCCCAGTGTTTCCCCAAGACTGGACAAAGGTCTGAGCTGGGGTCCCGGGGAAGGAACCCAAGGAAGGGACCACTCCTGACCTGGAGCACAGGGCAGTCACCTTCCCCACCAGGAAACCAGGTGACTCCACACCTCATGGGGTCAAACCTCAGACCCTGGGGAAAGGTGACCCTCCTGCTCGGCCCCCTTGGTCCCTCCGCTCTGCCCAGAGGCTCCTGGGGCAAGAAGTCTGTGCCCTGGGGGTCTGGGGTGGCTGTGAGTGAGAGATTCAGGCAGAGGAGGCCGGCCAGCTCTCACCAGGGGGCAGGGGGCAACCAGCCAAGGCCTGGAGGTGCAGAACTCTTCCCCACACAGGAAGTTCTCATACATGCAGAGTCTCGGGCCCCACCCGGGCCCGCCGAGTCAGGATCCGCTTGTCGACAAGCTTCCCACTGAGGCCTTTTCCACAGAGGCTTGAGAGACGCTCACCCATCAAAACAGACGTGAACCAGCAGCATGAGACGCCGGGACCCAGTCTCAATCCCAGCTCAGACAAACCGCCTTTGAAAAGTCGTCTTTTGGACAGTAGGTTAAATCTGTCTCCAGGCAGGTGACATTAAATATAATCATGGCATCGAGCTCTGTAGGAAAATGTCCATTTTTTAAGTGCACATTGGAAGATTTGGGGGAAATCACATAAGGTCTGGGATTTCCTTTGAAACAGGGAAAATTAGACAAGAGAATGTGGGGGCGGGGGGGCCAGATCAGATAAATGAGGCTGAGAAGCTGTGGACGGCAGTGTGTCCAGGGCTCTCGTGGGAGCCAGTTTCCAGGAGCCCGATTTCGGTGTCAGTTTGGCGGGTTTCCACCGTGACTCAGGTTGGAGATATTTTAAATTTGTGAATGTCCCACACGAGTCTCCATCGCAGCCTGTGCACTGCCCGCAGACCGCACAAACGCAGCTGTGCAGGAGGGCGGGTGTCCAGCCCCTCTGCAGGGCTCACCCCCTCGCCAGCAGACCCGTCCCTGGGAGGGATTTGGGCAAGGGGCCTGTCCTCTTTAGACCTTCCTGCAGTCCCCTCCCCTCGGTCCTGGTGTCGCTGTTCCCTGCGGGGCCAGTCCTGCCACCTCACCTCCTCTGTCCCAGCCCCCGGCTGGAGGCTCGCAGGGTGGGCCCAAGCACCGGCTTTCACAGCCAGGTGACCTCTGACCCCGGCCCACCGGCTCTGAGCCTCCCTGTCCTGCGGGTCCTCTGGGACTCCTGGCCCCCTTGGGCTCACCACAGAGCGTCTCCAGCCAGAAATGCAGGTGTCCGGCCACAGACAGTCTGGGGGTCTGAAGCTCGCTCGCACGGGGACCCGCTGCCCTCTACACACAGGTCACAGGGGAGAGCCTCTCCCCTGGCTGGCTCTCGGAGCACCTTCTTCGCCGCAGAACCAGAGCTGCAGGTGACTTCTGAGGGTCCACAGGGCTTTCAGGATAAACCGCCAAGGTGCCCGTGCCAGCTCCTGGGGCGGCCCTCTCCGCCTCCATCTTCACGCCCTGGTTAACTTTTCTCTTTGTCAGGTTCAGAGAGCTGCCCGCCCCTGTGTCTGCACCTTGGACCTGCTTCCTGCCGCCCCCTGGGCAGCCCATCGCCAAGCCTGCCCCTGCCCTGGGCCAGCACGCGGCAGTCGTGAGCCCGGGGCTTTCCTCACCACCGTATTCACAGTTGTTTATTCTCATACAGCTGACACAGAAAAGACTCTCAGTTGAACACACAGAAACACGAATTGAGGGCCTCTCCCAGGACGGGAAAGAACTGAGGCTGAAGCTTGCCAAACAGAGGACAGAAACGGGGACCTAATCGCAGAGTTGTCAGCGATAAACACTCAACTCCCTGAGCTTAAGGAAACCAACATGACTCTGTCAGGGCCCCCGAGACCACCCCCACATTGACTCGGGACCCCCAGGACTCAGCAGAGATTCAGGACAGAGAAAGGATGCAAAGCAGCATCAGTGAGAGGAAGAGGCAGGCGGGGACAGGCCTGGGACCAGGCGTGAGCTTCCAGAGCCCCGCCCCACACCCACACACCCCATCCCCGCCACCAGCCAGCAGTGCCGTCTCCTGGGAGCCCAGTAGACACGCAGCACCCAGGGTTTTTACTGGAGGGTGGTTCAAGGGCACCTGTGCCTGGGGAATGTTCCAGACCCCCAGAGGAAGAGGTGCTTGGCTGGCAGGAGCCTCACTCGGCAAAGACATTTAGGCCGGCAAGCCCCTCTCCTCCCCGAGGGCACTTGGGACCCTCGGGAACTCCAGCCCCGGGCCAGCTTCACAGGTGGCCCTCGGGAGCAGGCTAGCGGCTCTCCCGGTGGTGGAGGGGTATGCAGGCAGGCCTGTTAACCTTTTACTGCACAGCAGGTGGAAAACAGCTCCCGTCAAGGAGAGAAGCGAAAAGACTTCACGCTAGAAACACCGCGTAAGTGATTCTAGCTGCCGAATCACACGCACCTGCTCACTGGACACACACTCATTTAGAGGATCCACTGTCTGCCCCTGCAATGTCTATGAAATGACTTAAGAAAGTTTCTTCTCCTGTTCATTAAGAAAAAACTTGGGACCAGAGAGACTGACACACTCTGAACGTCCAGACGGTTTCGGGAGTGAGAGGCAGCGGCGGTTTTGGCCTGCTCTGTACTCTTCCATCAGGGACCCACGAGCTGTCCGTGTTAACTCCACTCACATATCCACGTATAGTAAATTACCTCAGTGATGTAGAAAAAAGCCTGGCAAGATGAACATGAGAGGATAAAAGTGGTCTAGTGTCAATGGAGCGTTTCCATGGCATTTCATTTGCTTTCAGTTCAGCTAAGTCGCTCCTCCATCGTGTCTGACTCAGCGACCCCATGGACTGCAGCACGCCAGGCTTCCCTTCATTTAAAGGGGAGCTTCATTTGCTTTAAATTTATTTTACCCTTTTAAAAAATTATTTACAGTGAGCACATAATGCTTTTGTGTTTTAAAATTCAATTTAAAAGGTGACTGGGGGCTTGCTTGCTGGCTCAGTGTTAAAGAATCTGCCTGCCAATGCAGGGACACGGGTTCGATCCCTGGTCGGGGAAGATCCCCCATGCTGCGGGACCCACGGGCTGCCACCACAGAGCCTGCGTGCCTAGAGCCCGT
The DNA here is from genome assembly GCF_001704415.2 of Capra hircus. NCBI lineage: Eukaryota > Metazoa > Chordata > Mammalia > Artiodactyla > Bovidae > Capra > Capra hircus. The sequence goes on along the minus strand of NC_030810.1, from coordinate 971,431 downwards.
GCTCAACAGCAAGAGACGCCTCCGTGCGAAGCCTGAACCCTGCGGCTGGAGAGCAGGCCCGCTCTCCGCAGCTAGGGGGCGCCTCCGCAAAGCAAGGAGACCCAGCGATCTAAAACAGAAGCGAGCCCGGTGGGCGCGGAGTCACCTTCTCGGGAAAATTCCTGAGCACAAGTCCCCCAGGCTCTCCATCGCATCAGGCTAAGCTGACTCGCGGCAACAGTTGGTAAAGTGACTTCCACGTATGACGTCTTTTGAGCCTCACTAACCTCCAAGACGTAGGCGCTCGGACGCCCTGCCACAGAGACAGTCCAGGTCGGGGAGGTTAAGTGACTGATGAGGCTAGATCCTGGGAGGACAGGAGTTTGTGGAGGTCTCCCAGCTGCCCTCACAACGTTAACCGGCCCCAGAAATAGCTGACTTTAGGGAGCTCTAGGTGAGGTCAGATTTGGGGGGAGCTGTGGGCATGAGTCCCAGGGCACGTGGGCCATTTCTCAACCTCTTTCTGTAAGAGCTGGGGCGTGATCGGGGCTGGCTCAGACTGGCGGCCTGACGGGAGGGTCTCGCCAGCCCGCTAAGACCCCACCGGGGCCAGAGAACAGCCTCCACTTCTGCGTGTGCTAAGCCAGGGTGCGAGGCGGTACAGCTGGGTGAGGGTTCGTGAAGGAGACGCGGTGAGCCTTGGAGGGGCTGTGCCCAGGGCCAGGGGCGACCGGGGTGTGGCTGCACTGACGGCCCGTGGCGGGGAGCGGGGATGCCCGGCTCTGAGCTTCGCGGCCGGCGGTGCCCTGGCAAGTGGCCCCTGCAGCTGTTGACGGCAAATCCCGAAAGCAATCCCCAGGCACAGGGGGGCTCCTGACGCCTGAGCGTCTGGGGCAGACCCCACAACCTGGAGTGTCCTGTGCCGAGGCCGCTCCTCTGAGGCCTCCCCACCCCTCTAGCTTGCAGCCGCCTCATTGCGCCTCTGCCTCCGTCGTCACACGGCCCCAGCTCTGAGTGTCCGAACCTCCCTCCTTGTAAGGACACCCTTCCCTGGAGGGGGCCCATCTCAGTGCCTCCCTGTCTTACCTGGCACCTCTGCAGTGACCTGTCGGAGGCTGGAGGCACAGACATCGGTGTTAGGACCCAAACACGTCTCTGGGGGAGGAGTGCCACCCAACCAGAGCATCTGAGAGCACGGAGCTGCGTGGGCCAGGCCTGTTTCCCGGCACCAGGGCGGAGTTCCCAGGACTGCGGATGCCAGCTGCCGAGGAGACACGGTGGGGGAGTGGGACCAGCCCCCAGAGCCACATGTGGTCCTGCCCTGAGAAGCAGGTCCTCGCGGACAGCCTTCCCACTTGGATCCCACGGTTGCCTCAGCGAGGAGCGTGAGGCTGTCCTGGTCCAGGGCTTGGTGGGGACCTCAAGACTCCCTGAGATTCACTTGGCCCAGAGGCCTTGGGGTACTTGGCACCTGTGTGCTGGGCAGCTCTGGTCTCCCTGCTCACCGTGGCCCCTGATGCCAGTGCATCCTTGATTCGTGGTCCAAGCAGGGTCAGCAGCTGCTCAGGGCACCCAGAGGAGGCGACTCTAGGCGCCCTGCCCCAAGCCCCAAGGAGGCCAGGCCTCTCCTCTCCAGGGCCCTCTCAGTCTGCTCACAGTCCCTGTGTGGGATCCCCAGGGTCCCCAGGGTCCCCAGGTTCCCGAGGATGGGATCAGGGGTCTTGTCTCTTCTGGGAACCCAGACTGGACTCCAGGAGGATAGTGCTGGGTGCTACCCCTCCCCCAGCACTGAGGAAAGCTCGCGTCAACCAGCTGCAGGCCTGCTGCCAGGGGTGGGCACCCGTGCCCATCCCCGGAGGTCCCAGAGAGTCTGCCCTCTGAGGCCCTCCAGAGGGCAGGGTCATCCCCAGACTCTGGGGGAGGCTGCCCTCTGAGGTATCTCCAAGCACCCGCCTCCTCAGCTTCGTAGGGGGTGGGCAGGGGCGTGGGCAGTGTTCGGCGGGATTGGAGCCTGGACAGGAGAGCCTGGGGCCCTGGACGCCCCTCCACATCTCGAGCCTCAGTGGGCAGATGCCCTCAGCCCGTGCACAGCCTGGAGGATCACAGAAGGGCACAGGGCCCACGGCCAGGGGGCGGCAGGCCTGGGCCAAGGGAAACCAGCCCTGGGGCAGCTCCCTCCCCATCGGGGACCTTCGATCACGGCCCCCAGAGGACCCGCTGAACAGGATGTGCAGTCCCTGACGACACATGAGCCCCTGGACTCCCTGGCACGAGGGGCAGGGTGACCTTTCACCTTGTGTGTGTGTGCTGAGTCGCTCAGTTATCTCCGACTCTTTGCAACCCCATGGACTGTAGCCCGCCAGGCTCCTCTGTCCACGAGATTCTCCAGGCAAGAATGCTGGAGTGGGTTGCCATGCCCCTCTCCAGGGGATCTTCCCAACTCAGGGATCGAACCCTCGTCTCTCACATTTCCCGCGTTAGGCAGGTGGATTCTTTACCACTAGCACCACCTGGGAAGCCCTTTCCCCTTCCCTCACAACTAAAATGAACCTTCCAGTTAAAAGGGAAACAGTCAGAGAGGGCTTGTTGCCAGCGCCATGGTGACTCAAGAGAGGAAGCGCCAGGCGTGCACGTCCAGTCAGCGGGGGACTCGCCACACTTCTCCAGGAAACCTTGAGTCCTGGGTTTTGACGTCCTCCTCTCATGCTGAACTTTAAACTGAAGTTAGAGCCAGTGCTGCATTTACCCTCCAGCTCACCACAAAGCCTGGGTCCACTTGTCTGACATTGTGAGGCCAGCAAGTGTCGTCTCCCAAGGTCTGCGGGGGCAGCGCACAAAGAGCCTCTTCCTGGGTTCTGGGGTGTGAGAAGGTGGGGTGCCTGGGAGATCCTGGATCAAGGTTCTGCTGTGTTTAAAGCAACGCTTTAAAAAAAGCTTTTTATTTTGTACTGGAGTATAGCTGATTAACAATGCCGTGATAGTTTCAGATGGACAGCACAGAGACTCGGCCATCCGTACACGTGCGTCCGTTCTCAGCCATCCATATACGTGTGCACGCTAAGGGGCTCCAGTCGTGTCCAACTCTGCAACGCTGAGGACTGTAGCCTGCCAGCCTCCTCTGTCCATGGAATTCATACACCCACCTTCAAAAGCAGCATTTTCAGTCCAAATGTTAGCAGGAAATAGCCCCAAACATGGAATGACGAGAGCTACTCAAAGTATCTCTTTACTTCCTGGTAAACTCGGCCCGTGAGCACCCAGCTGTGCCCCCGGGGTGCAGGCTGGGAGGCAGCGGGCACTCAGGATGCAGCCTGGCCAAGCCCCCGCCTCACGGGGCAGGTGGAGGCTCCCAGCGCAGGAGCCCCAGCCCACGTCCTCTCTGCCCATCACCACCGTCACCTTGCGAATGACACAGCGTGCCGGGGACCCAGAGGGGAAGGGGCTGAGCCCCTCTGAGGCGCCGAGACTCACGCCCACAGAGCAGGCACCCTGGGAGCCCCCGGGACGCAGGGCTTTTCTGTGAGCCCACCTGCTACTGTGACTGATGTGTCCCCGTCACCTTGTGGCAGAGGCTGCTGTCGTGCTGCCTACCGGCGCCCAGAGAGCAGGGAGGACAGGCGAGACCAGGGGTCCCGGGGGTCCTGGCCACCTTCATCACGGTAGGCATGGAGCACCCGGGGCCCCTCAGCCCGGCTTTCCAAGGCTGCCCTCCGCTGGGCTCCTGGCCCTTCGAGGCCTGGCATCCTCGCCCGCGGTGCCCTGACCACAAGAAAGCTGCACAGCTGGACCAGGAGAGGGGCAGGGACAGGTGACAGATGGTGTCCGGAGCCCAGGCCTTGTGGTGCCTCCCAGGGCACGACTGAAGAAACAGCTGCGGACACGGCATCTCCAAAGGGCTGCTCCCCGGGACAGGCTCCAAGTGGCCTGCTCCTGGCAGAGACCCACCCCTGCCACGCAGGGGGTGACCTGGCCAGGCTGCACCATGCCACCCACCCGCCAGCCAGGACTCCAGGCCAGGCTTCCACGTGCCACAGGGGAACCCGCAGCACTGCATGGAGGGGTCCCACCTGAGGCCGTACACAGACAGGGTGACCCACGTGGCCTGTGACAGGTGACAGGCCTCTGAGGAACTCCAGACTCCCTGGACGGGAGGCTTGGCCACAGCTTGGAGAGAAGAGCAGGAGGGCTGAGCAAACACATGGACAAGCAATCCAGGGAGGGAAGAGAACATGTCGAGAGCCAGGGTGAGGAACTCCGCCCTTGGCAAAGGTCATGAGGAAGGAAGCTAGGCATACGCAAAGGCAGGATCGAGCCTCAGGAAAGCCCCTGTTCCCGAGCATCTACCCCCAAAACCAGAGTCTGTTTTATGCTCTCACCTATACCTCTGACTTTACAGGGGGCTCTCCCCCAAACTACCGCACAATTGCACTCATCTCACATGCTAGTAAAGTAATGTTCAAAATTCTCCAAGCCAGGCTTCAGCAATACGTGAACCATGAACTCCCTGATGTTCAGGCTGGTTTTAGAAAAGGCAGAGGAACCAGAGATAAAATTGCCAACATCCGCTGGATCATGGAAAAAGCAAGAGAGTTCCAGAAAAACATCTATTTCTGCTTTATTGACTACGCCCAAGCCTTTGACTGTGTGGATCACAATAAACTGTGGAAAATTCTGAAAGAGATGGGAATACCAGACCACCTAACCTGCCTCTTGAGAAATCTGTATGCAGGTCAGGAAGCAACAGTTAGAACTGGACATGGACCAACAGACTGGTTCCAAATAGGAAAAGGAGTACGTCAAGGCTGTATATTGTCACCCTGCTTATTTAACTTATATGCAGAGTACATCATGAGAAACGCTGGGCTGGAAGAAGTGCAAGCTGGAATCAAGATTGCTGGGAGAGATATCAATAACCTCAGATATGCAGATGGCACCACCCTTATGGCAGAAAGTGAAGAGGAGCTAAAAAGCCTCTTGATGAAAGTGAAAGAGGAGAGTGGAAAAGTTGGCCTAAAGCTCAACATTCAGAAAACGAAGATCATGGCATCCGGTCCCATCACTTCATGGGAAATAGATGAGGAAACAGTGGAAACAGTGTCAGACTTTATTTTTTTGGGCTCCAAAATCACTGCAGATGGTGACTGCAGTCATGAAATTAAAAGACGCTTACTCCTTGGAAGAAAAGTTGTGACCAACCTAGATAGCATATTCAAAAGCAGAGACATTACTTTGCCACCAAAGGTCCGTCTAGTCAAGGCTATGGTTTGTCCTGTGGTCATGCATGGATGTGAGAGTTGGACTGTGAAGAAGGCTGAGCACCGAAGAATTGATGCTTTTGAACTGTGGTGTTGGAGAAGACTCTTGAGGGTCCCTCGGACTGCAAGGAGATCCAACCAGTCCATTCTGAAGGAGATCAGCCCTGGGATTTCTTTGGAAGGAATGATGCTAAAGCTGAGCTCCAGTACTTTGGCCACCTCATGTGAAGAGTTGGCTCATTGGAAAAGACTCTGATGCTGGGAGGGATTGGGGGCAGGAGGAGAAGGGGACGACCGAGGATGAGATGGCTGGATGGCATCACGGACTCGATGGACGTGAATCTGAGTGAACTCCAGAAGATGGTGATGGACAGGGAGGCCTGGCGTGCTGTGATTCATGGGGTCGCAAAGAGTCGGGCATGACTGAGCGACTGAACTGAACTGAACTAAACTCCCCCATCACCATTTCTCTCGGAGAAGGAGTTAACTTGCAGCTCCAGTTAATAAAAATTCCTGGGTGTGACAAGAGTGTTTCAACTTACAAACTCCTCTGAAGGTTTTCTAGCCTGCTTGAGCGGGTTCGTCCGGCCACTGTGATTGTTTACAGCCTCCCAACCATGAGAGGCACGAGATGCTTTAAACTTTCTGTATACAGACTCTTTTGAAAAGTTAGAAAATTATTAGTATAGTATAGTGGGTTGATTAGGAATTATATTGTTGAAGAGTTTTTCATTTATTGTGCCAATAATTACTGCTAATTCCCTGCCCTAGGTGTGACAAGGGTGTCTCAGGTCAAACCTCTCTGCTGGCAAACTAGCTTGTGTGACAGGATTATCCATACTCCTGCCAAAAACATGATTGTTTACTACCTCTCAACCATAAACAGCACAGAGAGTTTGGAGTATTTTGAAAGTCTTAATTAGCATAGGACTTTTCTCATTGTTGAGTCAATGATTGCCACCAGGCCTCCATATCCTTAGGCACTTGGGAATATATCAATCAATGTATTTGGAATATAGAAAAGGAAATATAGTAGTTTTTGATGTTAGCAATACTAGACTTTTTGAGTTAATGAATTTTCTCTTCTGTTATAGATCACTGTACTTTGTTATAAATCACCGTGTCCTTGCTATGCAAAAATGTAACTTTATCACTATCTTAAGAGTAAATAGATCTTAAGGGGAACATTGGTGAAGGGTTTTCATTTGTTGAGCTAATATTTGCTGCTAAATCTCCATATTCCCTGCCCTTATAATGAATATAACTAACATATAGGAAAAATAAGTATTAACCTTTAAGATTAATCATGTTAAACCTTAGGCTAAGTAAATTCCTTTCTTGATTGTAACCCACTACACCCTCACCCTATAGGAATGCAACTTTATTTGGAAGGTGGCACTTGGTTTAAGAAAAAATCACCCCTGGAAAAAAATAAGTTTTCTGGTTGACTGACAGTTATCAGAAAGGGCCATAAAATGTCAGCAGGCCTCATGGCCAGAAGATGATGTAAAACCCCTAAGACCTTTGTATAATTTTATATGAAGCACCTGATTGTGACAAGGGTCAGGTCTGCTGACCCCTGGGTGACTCTGTATTCATCCCTATGTATAACAAAAAGTATATAAGCAAACCTGAAAAATAAAGAAATCGGATCAGTTTCTGGAAAGACTGATTCCCCCATGTCTTTCTCTCCCCTTCTGGCTGAATTCCCATCTGGTACGTGGGTACTCACCAAGCCTGCTAATTCTGCCTGGGCTTCTAAGATCGGACCAGGGAGGCCTCAGTGCCTCCTCTCCTTTGGGAGAATGGAAAGACGCTTGTGGCCTACATAGGTGGTGATTGGTATTCCACGTAAACCAAGTTATTCAGCCTCCTTTTCTCACTATTTTTCCTACTACACTATCCGTTTCTAATCTCTCTCTATATCTGTAATTAAATAAGTTTTTTCCTAGGACGCCTACTCTGTCTCCCCTTCGAATTACCCTGGATCCACCAGGGCTGGACCCCGGCAAGTACATGCAAACACAGGACAGGCCCCCAGGGAGGAAATGGTACATGTGAACACGGGACAGGCCCCCAGGGAGGGAACGGTACATGTGAACACGGGACAGGCGTCCAGGGAGGGAGCGGCACATGTGAACACAGGACAGGCCCCCAGGGAGGGAGCGGTACATGTGAACACAGGACAGGCGTCAGGGAGGGAGCGGAACATGTGAACACAGGACAGGCGTCAGGGAGGGAGCGGCACATGTGAACACAGGACAGGCGTCAGGGAGGGAGCGGCACATGTGAACACGGGACAGGCCCCCAGGGAGGGAGCGGTACATGTGAACACAGGACAGGCGTCAGGGAGGGAGCGGAACATGTGAACACGGGACAGGCGTCCAGGGAGGGAGCGGCACATGTGAACACGGGACAGGCCCCCAGGGAGGGAGCGGCACATGTGAACACGGGACAGGCGTCAGGGAGGGGACGGTACATGTGAACACGGGACAGGCGTCAGGGAGGGAACGGAACATGTGAACACAGGACAGGCGTCAGGGAGGGGACAGTACATGTGAACACAGAACAGGCGTCCAGGGAGGGAACGGTATATGTGAACACAGGACAGGCCCCCAGGGAGGGAGCGGTACATGTGAACACGGGACAGGCCCCCAGGGAGGGAGCGGTACCTGTGAACACAGGACAGGCGTCAGGGAGGGGACGGAACATGTGAACACAGGACAGGCGTCAGGGAGGGGACGGAACATGTGAACACAGGACAGGCGTCAGGGAGGGGACGGTACATGCCAAGGCACAGATGGCCCTGTTAGACTGGATTGAGGGCGGCAGGTTCAGGTGGCAGCGGTGGGGGAGGCCCAGTGATTGGATCTCGGTGGGCAGACGGTGGCCAAGTGGGAGTCCAGAGCCCTGAGGGGCTGCAGGCTAGTAGGCCAGGGCATAAGCCCAGCCACGGGGGCCTCCCCTGTGGGCCGGGGCCCCCTGGTTCCAGCAGGCCGGAGACCCCCAGGGTGGACAAGCTGTGACCCGGGACCCCCTAAGGCAGAAGCCTCCTCCCCTGTGGCAGGTCAGGTCAGCACCAAGCCGGGCAGGGCTGACCAGCTGAGACCCCGCAGGCCCAGACTGGCACCAGGTCCCAGACTGGCCCGCCCCTCCTGGCGGGCCCTGGGGTGGGCCCGCCTTTCCCTCCGCCAAGACCCAGCCCAGAAACCCCCACGACCTCCTCCGGGCTCTCGGCCCTGTTTGGCCTCTGCTCTCGGCTCCCAGGAGGCTGCCTGGGCCCTCTGCCCACCCCTCACGCGCCGCTGGCACCAGCAGAGCCTCCTGCTTCTCTTTCTGTGATGCCGCCTCGGTTGGAGCAACCAGACTGGGTCCCGGTCCAGAGCGAGGGCAGGTAAGGAAGGGGGGAAGGCATCAGGAGAGTGAGCGGGAGAGGGAGGGCGTGCCCACTGGACCCCCCTATGCAGGACAGGACCAGGCTAAGCAGTGGTGCCCGGCCCCTTCCTTGAAGCTGCCCCGATTTGCTGTCTGCCCACCACTCAGGGCCTGTCCCCTGGGTCTGTCCATCCATCAGAGTGACAGAGTACCCCCACCCAGCAGGGCTGTGAAGTCCCCCAGGGGCTCAGGCCTTGACTGTCCAGCCTGGCTAAAGCTCGTGGAGTCCCTCTGCCCCAGGGCACCAGACAAACGTTCAGAAGTGCTGAATGCAGGGGCTCCGCAGAGCTGGGAGGCGAGGCCCTGTGGAGCAAGGTCGTGCGCAGGCCCCGGGGAACGTGGCTGCCTCCGTGTCCCCCGCGGAGCCTCCGCGGAAGCTGGACTGCTTCCCTGGTTGCTGTGGCCCCGGCGTCAGATCCCGGAACCCAGAACAGGAAGCCCCCAGCGGGCTCCAACCCGGGCCCCTGAGGTCTGGACGGAGCATGGTCTACTCTCAGGACGCCCGGTCAGTGCCTCCGTGGCCTGTGCACCCACAGTGCAGGGCTCCTCCGACGGCCCAGCGGTGGCTCTGCTGGGCAGGCAGCCCTCACCTGGGCCTGGCCCCTGCGGCAGCGCTTGTGGTTGCACTTATTCTGCCCGCCTGCCGACTCAGGGGCTGAGGAGACCCTCAGCAAGCACCCCTTGCTTATGCGCATGGAGACTGCACAACAGGACCCTTGGTGCTGACTCGCAGAGGAAATGCTTATTCCAGAGGGTCGGGAAGGACAAGAGCCCGCGTGTGCACGTGTGCACGTGAGCACACACACTTCCTTCTTAGCTGCTTTTCAGAAAGCTTCTTATTTATCTTGGAGTTTAGCCCACTAACAGTGTTGTGACAGTTCCAGGTGGCCAGCGAAGGACTCAGCCACACGTATACACGTACCCATTCTCCCCAACTTCCCTCCCATCCAGGCTGCCTCGGAACATTGAGCAGAGTTCCCTGCGCTGTGCCGGAGGTCCTAGTTGGTTACAGCAGTGTGTGCGTGTAAATCCCAGGCTTCTCTGGTGGCTCAGATGGTAAAGAATCTGCCTGCAATGTAGGAGACCTGGATTCGATGGAAGATCCCCTGGAGAAGAGAATGACCACCCGCTCCCGTTTTCTTGCCCAGAGAATCCCATGGACAGAGGAGCCAGGCGGGCTACAGTCCCTGGGGTCTCAAATAGTTGGACACGACTGAGTGACTGAGAGCGCACACAGAGGTAAATCCCAAACTCCCTAACTACCCCTCCCCCATCCTTCCTTTCCGGAAACCGTGACTTTGTTCTCTAAGTCTGTGAGTCTGTCTGTGGTCAGAGTATTGATTGGTGCACCCCTATGGAAAACAGTATGGAGGTGCCTTAAAAATCTAGAAACAGAGCTACGATGCGACCCGGCAATCCCACTCCTGGGCTTACACCCGAAGGAAAGCGTGGTCTGAAAGGATACACGCACCCGATGTTCATCGCAGTTTGTCCTCAGAAGTCAGGACACAGAAGCAACCTAAACGCCCACCAACAGGTGAGTGGGCACAGAAGACACGGTGGTCACGCAGTGGGTATCACGCAGCCGTCGAAAAGCGTGCAAGAGTGCCGTGTGCAGCCCCGTGGGTGGACCTGGAGACTGTCATAGTGAGCGGCGTAAGAGACAGAAGGAGAAATGTTGTATGGCATCCCTTATGTGCGGAATCAAAAAGAAACCACACAAAAGGACATCTGTATTTCTGAAGTGGGTTTTTCCAAGAGCTGAGTGAGAGTCAGCGAGCTCTGGCCCTGGGCTGAGTCTGGCCCACGGCTCCTTCTGTCGCTCAAGCGTCACTGGCACAGGCCCACACCCTGGGACAGGTTCCTCACCACCACAGCGGGGCTGAGAACTTTTAACACAACCAGTAGGCCCAGCAAATCGGAAATGCTGGGTCTCTGGTCCTATCCGTGAAACATGGGGGTGGGTGCTCTGCGCCAGCCAGCCTCACGGGGCTGGGAGTCCCTGGGGACAGAGCGGGGGAGGGCTGGAGGGCAGAGGCCAGCTTGCTCAGCTCTGTCCTGTTCTCGCTGACTGGACTTTGCCAGCTCCTCCCCAGACACCCCTGCTGCCAGGCCTTTACACGCAAGCCGGACATTGATAACGGTCAGGGAACAACGGCAACAGCAAAGGCAGGGGGTGGAGTGGAAACCCCCCCCGCAGGCTCGCCTTCTGGACACGCCGGTGCCCTGCGGTGCCTGGTCATCCAGCACAGCGGCTGCTGGGAAATGCTCTGGGCACTGGCCGCAGCCAGAGCAGCCCTGGGACACAGGACGGCAGGCTGGGTGAGGACTATGGCCTCCCACTCGTTGCTGGTGGCCCCCCCAGCGGCCCTGAGCAAACCGCTGTTCATCCCCAGCCGGCTTCTGCTGGGGCCCGGCCCCTCCAACCTGCCCCCCCGCGTCATGGCGGCCGGGGGGCTCCCGGTGCTTGGACACATGCATCAGGAGGTGCACCAGGTCAGTCTCCGGGGTCTCGGCCCCTGTCCCGGGGCGGGGGACCGGTCCCGGCCCCGGGGCGGCCTCCCCCCGGGAGTGGGAGCGGGGAGGCTGTGAGCCATGTGTCCACCACCCCCAGATCATGGATGAGATCAAGCAAGGCATCCAGTACGTGTTCCAGACCAGGAACCCCCTCAGCCTGGCCATCAGCGGCTCCGGGCACTGCGCCCTGGAGGCTGCCCTGTTCAACCTGCTGGAGCCGGGTGACTCCTTCCTGGTCGGGGTCAGTGGCATCTGGGGGCAGCGGGCCCAGGACATCGCGGAGCGCATCGGTAAGAGACGGGGCTGGGGGGTGTGCCCCCTCATTGCGTCCTTCCCCAAGGCCTCCCGCCCCAGCATGAAGCCTGGAAGCACCCAGGTCCGGCTACCAACCTCAAGCCCTCCTCAGGTGGAAGCTACCCCCTCCCCACGCTTCATGCCTCCACCTCCTGCCGGCCTGCTGCCTCCTCCCAGGGTGCTCCAGGGCCCCATCCCGTGCTGTCTTGGAACTTGGGGTCAGCAGTTTCTGGAGCCCACGGAGGGGTCGGCACTGCAGGGTGTCCTCTGATCTTAGCTCAAACCCAGGGGACCACCCCCCAGCTCTCTGAGGTCTTTAGGGGCCAGCCCCACCTCTGTCACAGGACAAAGTTCCAGAAGCCGCATCTCCCGTAAAATCTCAGAAGCAGCTTCTGGAGCTGCAAAACGCTGAGGTAGAGACAGAGTTTGCAGTCTGGAGTAATATTTTCTTGAGAGGCAGACAAAAGTCGGAGCCTGAGTGTGCTTTGGGTTTAATGATTGACCGTGGTTTGGAAATGTCGTGAGCTCCTGGCTGGTCAGCTCCACACGCGGCTGCATTTGGTCCAGGTCAATGAACAACCCCTGACAGCCCGAGGGGGTCTTGACCCCTCGCCAGGGCCCCTCCGGTCTACACACTGGCTTTAAGAAGGGACCCTGGGTTGGGCAAGGCACCCTCCTGGCCTGGGGCTCCCCACCTCACCCCACATCCCCAGGCTGGGGCTCTGGGGTGGTCTTGGGCCTCCCTGCCTCCTGCGTATGAGACTGGGGGTCTGCTGTGCGTGGGGAGCAGGACAAGGGCCTGCCTTCTTGGACCCCCCAGGCCACAAAGAGGGCAAAGCCCGCTCAGGCCTCCCTCATCCATTCAGTCCTTCATCGAACGCTGTGGACCCTCTGAAGTCACCCTCTGATGTCATGCTCTGAAGTCACCTCTGATGTCATCCTCTAAAGTCACCTCTGATGTCACCCTCTGATGTTGTGCTCTGAAGTCACCTCTGATGTCACACTCCAAAGTCATCGTCTGATGTCACCCTGTGAAGCTCAGCCCTGCACAGATCCGCACTTTGTCTGTGGGGAGGGCTGCAAGGGACAGGGATGCCCCCGCTTGGCTGGGCTCAGGGAAGGAGGCCAGAGCAGGGGGCAGAGAGCTGAGGGACCTGCTCCCACCCACGTGCCGCAGCGCCTGGATTCACCGAGCACACCCCAAGCTCCTCCCTGGGCAGCGGCTGGGCTGGTGTGGATGGCCCCCACAGGGCCCACCTGCTCAGCACACCATATCCCCAGTGCTGGTCCCCACCTGTGTGCGGGGGCACTCACCACTCACATTGCCCCCAGGAGCCCACGTGTGCCAGATGGTCAAGGCGCCTGGAGGCCACTTCACTCTACAGGAGGTGGAGGAGGTACGGGGGACGCAATGGCCCAGGGAGGGGCCAGTCAGCTGGGCCGGCTCAGGGTGGGGAGGGGGCCATGGCGGGTCCCCGGGGCTTCTGAGGCCAGCTTCCCAGCCCTGAAAGATTTCCCACACCTGGGGCAGGTGGGAATTTGACCGGGAGGGTTCTGCTCCCCAAGGAAGCTAGGTCAGGACCCAGGCCGTGGCAGGATGCAGGGGCAGGAGTGAGAGCGGGGAGCAGGCCATGCCTGAATCTCGGGGTGCTAGCCCCCGCTGTCGGGCAGGATCAGCCCAACCAGCCCAGAACTGGGCTGACCTCACGCTGGCCCCAGGAGGATGCGGTTGGGGGCTGAGGCTCTGGCTCCTTAGCAGGAAAGTCCACGTCGTCCTGGAACAAGCCCTCCTCCCAGACCCAAGATGCCCAGCCTTGCCAGCACAGGTGGGGCTGGAGGAGTATCTGGACCCGCTGCCCAGATCTGGCCATCTATGGGGCCGCCTGTGGGGCGGCAGTGTCTGGGGCAGGCCTCGTCCTGCCCTGAAAGGACAGTCTTGATTTGAGGGCTTCAGACCCGGGGAGGCCCCTGCCCTGCTGGCTCTGCCTCAGGCTGTCACTTCCGACCTCAGGCCCTGGCCCGGCACAAGCCAGTGCTCCTGTTCCTGGCCCATGGAGAGTCGTCCACCGGTGTACTACAGCCCCTCGACGGCTATGGGGAGCTCTGTCACAGGTAATCTCATACCCACAGGTGAGCCTGGACCACAGGTGAGCCTGGCCCTCAGGTGAGCCTGGCCCCTCAGGTGAGCCTGGCCCTCAGGTGAGCGTGGCCCTCAAGTGAGCCGATCTCTCAGGTGAGCCTACCCTCAGGTGAGGTTGGCCCCTCAGGTGAGGCTGGCTCCTCAGGTGAGCCTGTCCCTCAGGTGAGGTGGGCCCCTCAGGTGAGGCTTGCTCCTCAGGTGAGCCTGTCCCTCAGGTGAGGTTGGCACCTCACCTGAGCCTGCAACTCAGGTGAGCCTGCAACTCAGGTGAGCCTGAACCCTCAGGTGAGCCTGGCCCTCGGGTGACGCTGGCCCCTCAGGTGAGCCTTTGAATCAGGTGACCCTGTCCCTCAGGTGAGGCTGTCCCTCAGGTGAGGTTGACACCTCATGTGAGCCTGCAACTCAGGTGAGCCTGCAACTCAGGTGAGCCTGAACCCTCAGGTGAGGCTGGCCCTCAGGTGAGGCTGGCCCCGCAGGTGAGCCTGCCCCTCAGGTGAGCCTGACCCCGCAGGTATACCTGGACCCTCAGGTGAGCGTGGCACTCAGGTGATCCTGACCGCGCAGGTGACTCTGGCCCTCAGGTGAGGTTGGCCCCTCAGATGAGGCTGGCTCCTTTGGTGACCCTGTACCTCATAATGTTGGCCCCTCAGGTGAGCCTGGCCCTCAGGTGAGCCTGTCACTCAGATGAGGTCGGCCCCTCAGGTAAGCCTGGCCCTCTGAAAAGCCTGTCCCTAAGGTGAAGAAGGCCCCTCAGGTGAGCCTGGACTCAGGTGAGCCTGACCCTTCAGGTGAGCCTGACCCTCAGTTGAGCCTGCAACTCAGGTGAGCCTGAACCCTCAGGTGAGCCTGGCCCTCAGGTGAGCCTGTCACTCAGATGAGGTTGGCCCCTCAGGTAAGCCTGGCCCTCTGATAAGCCTGTCCCTAAGGTGAAGAAGGCCCCTCAGGTGAGCCTGGACTCAGGTGAGCCTGACCCTTCAGGTGAGCCTGCCCCTCAGGGGAGCCTGGCCCTCAGGTGAGGTTGGCCCCTCAGGTAAGGCTGGCTCCTCAGGTGAGCCTGTCCTCTCAAGTGAGCCTGGAACTCAGGTGAGCCTGATCCCTCAGGTGAACCAGGCCCTCAGGTGATGTTCGCTCCTCAGGTGAGCTTGGCCCCTCAGGTGAACCGGGCCCTCAGGTGATGTTCGTTCTTCAGATGAGCCTGACCTCTCAGGCGAGCCTGACCCCTCAGCAGAGCCTGACCCCTCAGGTGAGCCTCGCCCTCAGGTGAGCCTGGCCGTCAGGTAAGCTTGACTCCTCAGGTGAGCCTGTCTCTCCAGGTGAGCCTGGCCCTCAGGTGAGCCTGACCAACAGGTGATCCTGTCCCCTCAGGTGAGCCTGACCCTCAGTTGAGCTGTCCCTCAGGTGATGCTGCCCCTCATGTGAGCCTGGCCCTCAGGTGAGCCTGGCCCTCTGGTGAGCCTGTCCCTCAGGTGAGCCTGGCCCTAAGGTGAGCCTGACTCCTCAGGTGAGCCTGGCCCTAAGGTGAGCATGGCCCTTAGGTGAGCCTGACCCCACAGGTGAGCCTGTTCCCTCTGGTGAGCTTGGTCCTCAGATGAGCTTGACCCCTCAGGTGAGCCTGGCCTTCATTTGAGTCTGACCAGTCAGGTGAACCTGGCCCCTCAGGTGAGGATGGCTGTTCAAGTGAGCCTCTCTCCCAGATGAACTGGCCCTCAGGTGAGCCTGCCCCTCAGGTGAACCTGTCCCTCAGGTGAGCCTGTCCCTCAGGTGAGGTTCGCGCCTCACGTGAGCCTGGTCCTCAGGTGAGCCTGACCCTCAGGTGAGGCTGGCCCCTCAGGTGAGCCTTTGAATCAGGTGACCCTGTCCCTCAGGTGAGGCTGTCCCTCAGGTGAAGCTGGGCCCTCAGGTGAGCCTTTGAATCAGGTGACCCTGTCCCTCAGGTGAGCCTGGACCTCAGGTGAGGTTGGCCCCTCAGGTGAGGCTGGCTCCTCACGTGAGCCTGTCCCTCAGGTGAGGTTGGCCCCGCAGGTGAGCCTGCCCCTCAGGTGAGCCTGTCCCTCAGGTGAGGTTGGCCCTCAGGTGAGCCTGCCCCTCAGGTAAGCCTTACTCCTCAGGTGAGCAAGTCCCCTCAGGTGAGCCTGGGGCCTCAGGTGAGCCTGGCACTCAGGGGAGCATGGCCCTCAAGTGAGCCTATCTCTCAGGTGAGCCTGTCCCTCAGGTGAGGTTGGCCCCTCAGGTGAGGCTGACTCCTCAGGTAAGCCTGTCCCTCAGGTGAGGTGGGCCCCTCAGGTGAGCCTGGCCCTCTGATGAGCCTGTCCCTCAGGTAAGCCTGTCCCCTTAGGTGCGCCTGGCCCCTCAGGTGAGCCTGCCTCTCAGGTGAGCCTGCCCCTCAGGTGAGGCTGACCCCTCAGGTGACCCTGACACTTAAGGTGAGCCTGGCCCTGAGGTGAGCCTGCCCCTCAGGGGAGCCTGGCCCTCAGGTGACGTTGGCCCCTCAGGTAAGGCTGGCTCCTCAGGTGAGCCTGTCCTCTCAAGTGAGCCTGGAACTCAGATGAGCCTGATCCCTCAGGTGAACCAGGTCCTCAGGTGATGTTCGCTCTTCAGATGAGCCTGACCCCTCAGGCGAGCCTGACCCCTCAGGAGAGCCTGACCCCTCAGGTGAGCCTCGCCCTCAGGTGAGCCTGGCCCTCAGGTAAGCTTGACTCCTCAGGTGAGCCTGGCCCTCCAGGTGAGCCTGGCCCTCAGGTGAGCCTGAACCAGCAGGTGATCCTGTCCCTCAGGTGAGCCTGACCCTCAGTTGAGCTGTCCCTCAGGTGATGCTGCCCCTCATATGAGCCTGGCCCTCAGGTGAGCCTGGCCCTAAGGTGAGCCTGACTCCTCAGGTTAGCCTGGCCCTCAGGTGACCCTGTCCCTCAGGTGATGTTAGCCCCTCAGGTGAGCCAGGCCCTCAGGTGACCTTGCCCCTCAGGGGAGCCTGCCTCTCAGTTCAGCCTGGCACTCAGGTAAGCCTGACTCCTCAGGTGAGCCTGTCCCCTCAGGTGAGCATGGCCCTCAGGTGAGCCTGGCCCTCTAGTGAGCCTGTCCCTCAGGTGAGCCTGGCCCTAAGGTGAGCCTGACTCCTCAGGTGAGCCTGGCGCCTCAGATGAGCCTGGTCCCTCATGTGAGCCTAACCCCTCACGTGAGCCTGTTCCCTTAGGTGAAACTGGCACTCAGGTGAGCCTGGCTCTCAGGTAAGCCTGACTCCTCAGGTGAGCCTGTAAACTCAGGTGAGCCTGGCCCTCAGGTAAGCCTGACCCCTCAAGTGAACCTGTTCCTCCGGTGAGATTGGCTCAGGTGAGCCTGGAACTCAGGTGAACCTGTCTCTCAGGTGAGGTTGGCCCCTCAGGTGAGCCTGGCCCTCAGGTGAACCTGTCCCTCACATGAGGTTGGCCCCTCAGGTGAGCCTGGCCCTCAGGTGAGCCTGGCGCTCAGGTCAGCCTGGCCTTCAAGTGAGCTTGACCCCTCAGGTGAGCTCTGCCCTCTGGTGAGCCTGGCCCTCATTTGATCCTGGCCTTGTGGTGAGTCTGGCCCTCAGATGAGCCTGGCCCTCAGGTGAGCCTGTCCCCTCAGGTAAGCCTAACTCCTCAGGTGAGCCTGTCCCCTCAGGTGAGCCTGGCCCTCAGGTGAGCCTGACCCCACAGTTTATCCTGGCCCTCAGGTGAGCCTGCCCCTCATTTGAGCCTGGCCCTGATGTGAGCCTGGCCCTCAGGTGAGCCTGACCCCTCAGGTGAGCCTGGCCTCAGGTAAGCCTGACTCCTCAGGTAAGCCTGACTCCTCAGGTGAGCCTGTCCCCTCAAGTGAACCTGGCACTCAGTTGAGACTGGCCCTCAGGTAAGCCAGACCCCTCAGGTGAGCCTGGCCCTCAGGTGAGCCGGACCCCTCACTGTGCCCAGCCCCTCAGGTGAGGCTGGCCCCTCAGATGAGCCTGGCCCACAGGTGAGTCTGACACCTCAGGTGAGCCTGACTCCTCAGCTGAGCCTGTCCCCTCAGCTGAGCCTGTCCCCTCAGGTGAGCCTGTCCCCTCAGGTGAGCAAGACCCCTCAGGTGAGCCTGTCCTCTCAAGTGAGCTTGACCCTCAGGTGAGCCTGATCCCTCAGGTGACCTGGGCCCTCAGGTTAGATTCGCCCTTCAGGTGTGCCTGGCCCTCAGGTGAGCCTGACCCCTCAGGAGAGCCTGACCTCTCAGGTGAGCCTGGCCTTCAGGTGAGCCTGACCCCTCAGGAGAGCCTGACCTCTCAGGTGAGCCTGGCCCTCAGGTAAGCCTGACTCCTCAGGTGAGCTTGTCCCCTCAGGTGAGCCTGCCCTTCACCTGAGCCTGGTTTTCAGATAAGCCTGACCCCTCAGGTGAGCCTGTCCCATCAGGTGAGCCTGATGCTCAGATGAGCCTGACCCTTCAGGTGAGCCTGGCCCTGAGGTAAGCCTGACTCCACAGGTAAGCGTGGCCCCTCAGGTAAGCCCTGCCCTCAGGTAGCCTGGCCCTCAGGTGAGCCTGGCCCTCAGGTAAGGCTGGCCCCTCAGGAGAGCCAGGTCGCAGGTGAGCCTGACTCTTCAGGTGAGCCGGACTCTTCAGGTGACCTGGGTCCTCAGGTGAGGTTGACCCCTCAGGTGAGCCTGCCCCTCAGATGAGCCTGAAACCTCAGGTGAGCCAGGCGCTAAGGTGAGTCTGGCCCTCAGTTGAGGTTGGCCCCTCAGGTGAGGGTTGCTCCTCAGATGAGCATGTCCCTCAGGTGAGGTTAGCCATTCAGCTGAGGCTGCCTCCTCAGTTGAGTCTGTCCCTCAGGTGAGGTTGGCCATTCAGCTGAGGCTGCCTCCTCAGTTGAGTCTGTCCCTCAGGTGAGGTTGGCCATTCAGCTGAGGCTCCCTCCTCAGTTGAGTCTGTCCTTCAGGAGAGGTTGGCCCGTCAGGTAAGCCTGGCCCTCAGGTAAGCCTGGCCCTCATGTGAGCCTGTCCCTCAGGTGATGTTAGCCCCTCAGGTGAGCCTTGTCCTCAGGTGACCTTGCCCCTCAGGTGAGCCTGCCTCTCAGTTCAGCCTGGCACTCAGGTAAGCCTGACTCCTCAGGTGAGCCTGTCCCCTCAGGTGAGCATGGCCCTTACGTGAGCCTGACCCCTCAGGTGAGCCTGTCCCCTCTGTTGAGCTTGGTCCTCAGATGAGCTTGACCTCTCAGGTGAGCCTGGCCTTCATTTGAGTCTGACCAGTCAGGTGAACCTGGCCCCTCAGGTGAGGATGGCTGTTCAAGTGAGCCTCTCTCCCAGATGAACTGGCCCTCAGGTGAGGCTTGCTCCTCAGGTGAGCCTGCTTCTCAGGTGAGCCTGCCCCTCAGGTGAGGCTGACCTCTCAGGTGAGCCTGACACTTAAGGTGAGCCTATCCCTCAAGTGAGCCTGACGCCTCAGGTGAGCCTGTCCCTCAGGTGAGCCTGTCCCTCAGGTGAGCCTGCAACTCAGGTGAGCCTGAACCCTCTGGTGAATCTGGCCCTCAGGTGAGGCTGGCCCCTCAGGTAAGCCTTTGAATCAGGTGACCCTGTCCCTCAGGTGAGGCTGTCCCTCAGGTGAGGCTGGACCCTCAGGTGAGCCTTTGAATCAGGTGACCCTGCCCCTCAGGTGACCCTGTCCCTCTGTTGAGGTTGGCCCCTCAGGTGAGGCTTGCTCCTCAGGTGAGCCTGTCCCTCAGGTGAGGTTGGCGCCTCAGGTGAGCCTGGTCCTTAGGTGAGCCTGTCCCTCAGGTGAGCCTGCAACTCAGGTGACCCTGAACCCTATGGTGAATCTGGCCCTCAGGTGAGGCTGGCCCCTCAGGTGAGCCTTTGAATCAGGTGACCCTGTCCCTCAGGTGAGCCTGGACCTCAGGTGAGGTTGGCCCCTCAGGTGAGCCTGCAACTCAGGTGAGCCTGAACCCTCAGGTGAGGCTGGCCCCTCAGGTGAGCCTTTGAATCAGGTGAATCTGGCCCTCAGGTGAGGCTGGCCCCTCAGGTGAGCCTTTGAATCAGGTGACCCTGTCCCTCAGGCGAGCCTGTCCCTCAGGTGAGGTTGGCCCCTCAGGTGAGCCTGCAACTCAGGTGAGCCTGAACCCTCAGGTGAGGCTGGCCCCTCAGGTGAGCCTTTGAATCAGGTGACCCTGTCCCTCAGGTGAGGCTGTCCCTCAGGTGAGGTTGTCCCCTCAGGTGAGCCTGCCCCTCAGGTGAGCCTGACCCCACAGGTATGCCTGGCCCCTCAGGTAAGCCTTACTCCTCAGGTGAGCAAGCCCCCTCAGGTGAGCCAGGGCCCTCAGGTTAGCGTGGCACTCAAGTGATCCTGACCGCGCAGGTGACTCTGGCCCTCAGGTGAGGTTGGCTCCTCAGATGAGGCTGGCTCCTATGGTGAGCCTGTACCTCATAATGTTGGCCCCTCAGTTGAGCCTGGCCCTCAGGTGAGCCTGTCACTCAGATGAGGTTGGCCCCTCAGGTAAGCCTGGCTCTCTGAAAAGCCTGTCCCTAAGGTGAAGAAGGCCCCTCAGGTGAGCCGGAACCCTCAGGTGAGGCTGGCCCTCATGTGAGGCTGGGCCCTCAGGTGAGCCTTTGAATCAGGTGACCCTGTCCCTCAGGTGAGCCTGATTCCTCAGGTGAGCCTGACTCCTCAGGTGAGCTTGTCCCCTCAGGTGAGCCTGCCCTTCACCTGAGCCTGGTTTTCACATGAGCCTGACCCCTCAGGTGAGCCTGTCCCATCAGGAGAGCCTGATGCTCAGATGAGCCTGACCCTTCAGGTGAGCCCTGCCCTCAGGTAGCCTGGCCCTCAGGTAAGGCTGGCCCTCAGGAGAGCCAGGTCGCAGGTGAGCCTGACTCCAGGTGAGCCTGACTCTTCAGGTGACCCGGGTCCTCAGGTGAAGTTGACCCCTCAGGTGAGCCTGGCCCTCAGGTGAACCTGGCCCTTCAGGTGAGCCTGGCCCCTCAGGTGAGCCTGGCCCCTCACGTGAGCCTGGCCCCTCAGGTGACAATAGCTCGCAGGTGAGCCTGACTCCTCAGGTGACCTGGGCCCTCAGGTGAGGTTGACCACTCAGGTGAGCCTGACCCCTCAGGTGACCCGGGACCTCAGGTGAGATTGACCCCTGATTTGAACCTGGCCCTCAGGTGAGCCTTGCCCCTCAGGTGATCCTGTCCCTCATTTGATCCTGGCCCTGAGGTCAGCCTGGCCCTCAGGTGAGCCTGACTCCTCAGGTGAGTCTGACCCTCAGGTGAGCCTGTCCCCTCACGTGAGCCTGTCCCCTCAGGTGAGCCTGACCCTCAGGTGAGCCTGTCCCCTCAGGTGAGCCTGCTCTCCTCAGGTGATCCTGACACCTCAGGTGAGCTTGTCCCCTCAGGTGAACCTGTCCCTCAGATGAGCCTCGCCCTCAGTTAATGTTGGCCCCTCAGGTGAGGCTGGCTCATCAGGTGAACCTGTCCCTCTTTTGAGTTGGCCTCTCAAGATAGCCTGGCCCTCAGGTGAGCCTGTCCCTCAGGTGAGCCTGGCCCCTCAGGTGAGCCTTTCCCCTCAGGTGAGCCTGGCCCTCAGGTGATTTTGGCCACTCTGGTGAGGCTGGCTCCTCAGATGAGCCTGTCCCTCAGGTGAAGTTGGGCCCTCAGGTGAGCCTGAACTTCAGGAGAGCCTGTCCCTCAGGTGAGGTTGGCCTCTCAGGTGAGCCAGCACCTCAGGTGAGCCTGGCCCTCAGGTGTGCTGGACCCCTCACTGTGCCCAGCCCCTCAGGTGAGCCTGTCCCCTCAGGTGAGCCTGTCCCTCAGGTGCAAGTGGCTCCTCAGATGAGACTATCTCCACAGGTAAGCCTGTCCCTCATTCTAGTTGGCTCCTCAGGTTAGCCTGGCCCTCAGATGAGCCTGTCCCTCAGCTGAGGTGGGTCCCTCAGGTTAGCCTACCCCTCAGGTGAGCCTGGCCCTCAGGTGAGGCTGGCCCCTCAGGTGATCCGGGCCCTCAGGTGAGGCTGTCCCCTCAGGTGAGCCTGGCCCTCTGCTGAGCCTGGCCCTCAGGTTAAGACTGACTCCTCAGGTGAGCCGGTCCCCTCAGGTGAGCCTCGTCCTCAGGTGAGCCTGACTCCTCAGGTGTGCCTGTTCCCTCAGGCGATCCTGGCCCTCACGTGAGCCTGGCCCTCAGATGAGCCTGTCCCTCAGGTGAGCCTGACCCCTCAGGTGAGCCTGTCCGTCAGGTGAGCTAGGGCCTCAGGTGAGCCTGGCCCTCAGGTGAGCCTGACCCTCAGGTGAGACTGTCCCTCAGGTGAGGTTGGCCTCTTAGTTGAGCCAGCCCCTCAGGTGAGCCTGGCCTTCAAGTGAGCCTGACCCCTCAGGTGAACCCTGCCCTCAGGTGAGCCTGGCCCTTAGGTGAGGCTGACCCCTAAGGTGAGCCTGGCCTCAGGTAAGCCTGACTCCTCAGGTGAGTCTGTCCCCTCAAGTGAACCTGGCACTCAGTTGAGACTGGCCCTCAGGTAAGCCAGACCCCTCAGGTGAGCCTGGCCCTCAGGTGAGCCTGGCCCTCAGGTGAGCCTTATCACTCAGGTGAA
Source organism: Capra hircus (assembly GCF_001704415.2). Classification (NCBI taxonomy): domain Eukaryota; kingdom Metazoa; phylum Chordata; class Mammalia; order Artiodactyla; family Bovidae; genus Capra; species Capra hircus. The sequence continues at coordinate 949,263 of NC_030810.1, read as the reverse complement.
CCTGGCCGTCAGGTAAGGTTGCCCCTCAGGTGAGGCTGGCTCCTCGGGTGAGCCTGTCTTTCCAGTAAGGTTGGCTCCTTAGGTGAGCCTGTTCCTCAGGGGAGCCTGCCCCTCAGGTGAGCGTGGGCCTCAGGTGAGCCTGGCCCTCAGGTGAGCCTGGCCCTCAGGGGAGCTTGCCCCTCAGGTGAGCCTGGCCCTCAGTTGAGCGTGGCCCTAGGTGAGCCTGACCCCTCAGGTGAGCCTGTCCCCTCAGGTGAGCCTGGTCCTCAGTTGAGCCTGACCCTTCAGGTGAGCCTGTCCCCTCAGGTCAACCTGGCCCTCAGGTGATCCTGGCACCTCAAGTGAGTCTGTCCCTCAGGTGAGCCTGTCCTTCAGTTGAGCCTAGCATCTCAGGTGAACCTGGCCCTCAGGTGAACCTGCCCCTCAGGTGAGGTTGGCCCCTCAGGTGAGCCTGGCCCTCAGGTCAGGTTGGCCCCTCAGGTGAGCCTGGGCAACAGGTGAGGCTGGCCCCTCAGTTGAGCCTGACTCCTCAGGTCAGTCTGTCCTCTCAGGTGAGCCTGAACCCTCAGGTGAACCTGGCCCTCAGGTGAGCCTGACACCTCAGGTGAGCCTGCCCCTCAGGTGAGCCTGTCCCTCAGGTGAGCCTGCTCCTCATGTGAGCCTGTCCCTCAGGTGAGCCTGCTCCTCATGTGAGCCTGTCCCTCAGGTGAGCCTGTCCCTCAGGTGAGCCTGCCCCTCAGGTGAGCCTGTCCCTCAGGTGAGCCTGCTCCTCATGTGAGCCTGTCCCTCAGGTGAGCCTGTCCCTCAGGTGAGCCTGCCCCTCAGGTGAGCCTGTCCCTCAGGTGAGCCTGCTCCTCATGTGAGCCTGTCCCTCAGGTGAGCCTGTCCCTCAGGTGAGCCTGGCCCTGAGTGTCAGTGCTGGGGGCAGATCCAAGCCCAGCTCAGAGCCAGCCTGGGGATAGGGTGGGGTGTGCTGGGGTGCTGGCAGGCCCCTCCCCATAGGAAGTAAGAGTGCAGTTCCAGCTCCCTTTCCCGCTGGGCTCACCCCCGCCTCTCTCATGTGGAGTGGGGTTCAGGTTTTCTTGGGGTCCTCCTGGCCCTGGGCAAAGGCTATGTGTACCCTCCCATCTGAGAGCAAGATCAGGTGTCCCCAGAGTGCCACCTCCCTCCCTGCTGGTTATGGCTCAATGCCAACCCTGCAGCCTTGGGCCCAGGGCCTCCCACCTTGCCCTGACCCCAGAGCCCCAGAGAAGGCCCCGCCCTCCACTGGCTTCCTCAGGGCCCCCATCCCTCTACGGGGGTCCCTTTCCAGGACCGGCAGCCCTGCTCTGGACAGCTGACCACAGGGGGAAAGAAGAGAAACTCCCCCTCCAGGCTGGATCATCCTGGCAGACCTGCTGTCCCCCAAGGGGGCCATGGGGCCACTGGGCACAGCCCCAACCAGGACCACCTGCGCCCTGGAGTCCTGTCCAGGGGGCCACGCTCACCAGCATCACCTGGGCTACAATTCCCAGAGGCCCACAGGGAGCGGTCTTTGGGCCCTTCTCCTAGGAAAGTGCAGGGTGGAGGAGGGTCAGAGGCTCAGCTCAGGCTGCTCCTGGACTCTGTCCTCCGCACGCGCTGAACGTCTGCCCCGTGGGCTGCCGGACAGATGGAGGGCCAGCCTTCTGCTGCCCAGCTCCCTGGACCCCACACGGCCCTGGGGTCTGCGAGCTCAGGGTACCTAGCTGACCCGCAGGATGCAGACTGCCTGGCTGGCCCTGTCAAGTACCTGTGTGGGAAGCCGGGGTCTAGCGCCCGGGGGCCCTGGCCATCCTGAGCCCCCCGTGTGACATCCGCTCTGCTGGGGGCTGACCGTGGTCCCAGCTCAGGGCAGGTTGCCGAGTCTGAGGCCCCTGCTTCTCTCTGCTGCCCTCCCCCAGGCACCAGTGCCTGCTCCTGGTGGACTCAGTGGCATCCCTGGGTGGGGCCCCCATCTACATGGACCAGCAGGGTGAGTGTGTGCCCCCACCCCAGCCTGTCGTTGGGTCCTGAGGGTCAGAAGTCCTCGCTGGTGTCCCGTGCCCTGTGCCGGGGCCTGCACTTCCGTCAGCCCCACACGGGGCCGGGTCTCCACAGGCCCCCAGGCATGCGCCAGCTCCTCCCAGGGCCGGACACTCTCCATACTGACCACAGCCCATGTCCCCGCTGGGCCGTCGGGCCGGGACAAGCCCAGGGAGAGAGGGAGGGAGGAAGGGACGCTGCAGGACAAGCAGTGGGAGAGGACCAGAGCCCTGACGGGGCAGGTGCGGGCAGTGCCAACCAGGGCAGGGACCTGGGGCCCCGTCCAGCCGGGCCTCGGTTTCCCATTGGCCCCAGCTTCTGGGAGGCGGCAGCAGGCGGGGCTCGGGTCCCAGCCCTGGCCCTCCGTCCTCCCCTGGCTGCTTGCCCAGCACCCTCCCCTTCTGCTGCCCATATCGTAAACTGCCCTGGCGGTGGGGGCGCCCTGTGGGCGGGCAGGTCAAGGTGTGAGAGCATCACCTTTCCTCCCCCCTGGGCCACCCGCACCCTCTCTGCCTGCACTTTGACCCCAGCCGCGTGGGTCTGCCACGCCGAGCAGACACTCACGGGGTCCTCTGGTTAGCTCAGCCTGCCTGGAACGGTATTGGGCCTGCAGGAGAGGGGTCTGGTCCTACAGCACGCTTGGATGGTGGGTCCCAGGTTCCCCCGACGTCTGCTGGGCTGGGCGGCCCCCACAACCGCCCCCACGACTGCCCCCCCGGACGGCCCCTGAGCATGCGCCCCTCTCCCGCAGGCATTGACGTCCTGTACTCGGGCTCCCAGAAGGTCCTGAACGCGCCCCCGGGCACCTCGCTCATCTCCTTCAGCGACAAGGCCAAGTAAGTGAGCCCCGCCCGCCCCACCCAGGACCAGACTGGCATCGAAGGTCAGACTGCCGCCCCTGGGGGTGGCAAGGAGGGAGAGGACAGGCCCAGTGGAAGGAAAGGCCTGCTGGGGAGCCCGGGGTCTCCCAGCCCGGGGCACTGGGCTCTTCCCAGGCTGTCCCCAGGCCCCTCCAGTGAACCCCAGCTTCACTTGCCCTCAGGAGAGATGAGGCTCTTTCCCAGGCCTCTAGCCTCAGTCTCCCCTCTGCCATTATTTGTGGGTATACTTTTAAATGATTTAGATTCAAATTTCACCATTAAACACAGAGCATGTGGTGACCCTATGTTCAGATTTCTGAAACACATAAATGGACAGACAGATAACTGAGCAATAAACGCTGTAGAATGTATTGAACAAACAGAGAAAACCTCAGGGCCAGTACACCTATGTGTCTTATGCATTTGGCATCCGTTTAGCATAGGGACAAGGCCAGGCAACTGGGCAGAAAGCCCGTTCAGCACTGAGCAGAGGCCCTTGGCTGCTGAGAGAGTGTCTCCCTTACTTCAGGCTTGAGACAGACAGAGGAGTCTGACTCACGTATTGGTGCTGTTCAGTCGCTCAGATTTGTCCGACTCTTTGCGACCCCATGAACCGCAGCACGCCAGGCCTCCCTGTCCATCACCAACTCCCGGAGTCCACCCAAACCCATGTCCATCGAGTTGGTGATGCCACCCAGCCATCTCATGCTCTGTCGCCCTCTTCTCCTTTTGCCTTCCATCTTTCCCAGCATCAGGGTCTTTTCCAGTGAGTCAGCTCTTCCCGTCAGGTGGCCAAAGTAATGGAGCTTCAGCATCATTCCTTCCAATGAATATTAAGGACTGATTTCCTTTAGGATGGACTGGTTTGATCTCCCTGCAGTCCAAGGGACTCTCAGTGTCTTCTCCAGCACCACAGCTGGAAAGCATCAATCCCTGCACGAAGACGCTTGCATTCAGGAGGAGCAGTAGCAGCGAGGGATAGACGTCGATGAAGGGGCTCTTGCGGACTGGGCCTGCGGGGCGAGCCCGCAACGGGCGGACTGCCCGGAGCTTGGAGTGTGGCCGCCGAGTCCTGGGCCTGTAGGTCAGAACGGCAGTCTGGAGACAGCATGGCTAGGGCAGTCCTCAGATTTCCCGTTTCCCAAACAAGTGTCCCTGATGCTGTCCTCGAACTGGGCCCCCGCCGCAGCCTTCCCGCTTGAACGCATCATGCAGCAGACCTCCCACCCGTCTCTCTGACCTGAGCACAGAGCAGGGCGACTCCGCGGGAGCAGACGGGGGGCGCCAGCCCAGGCCCCGAGGGACGGGCTCACAGCCCCGAGGCAGAGGCGCGGGCTGGGCCCTCGGGGGCCTGAACACCTCAACCCGGCTCACCTCTGAGAAGCAAGGGCACGGTCGCTGGTTCTTTCTCCACAGAAACAAGATCTATGCTCGCAAGACCAAGCCCGTCTCTTTCTACCTGGACATCCAGTGGCTGGCCAACTTCTGGGGCTGTGATGACAGGCCCAGGACGTGAGTGGGGGAAGCCGGGGGGGGACAGGGGCTGACAGGGAGGGGGAGCCCCCGCCTTCATTCCCCTGCACCCCGGCTGGAGCCACGGGCTCTCCAGTGCCAGGCCTGAAATGCCCTCAGGGGTCCCCCCAGTCCTCGAGGCCCCAGGCGTGGTCCCCGCCCCCCTCCATGAGGCCCTCTCCTCCAGGAAGTCCTCACACTCCTGCAGACACTTCACACCTGGCCTGACAGCTTCCCAGTCCTGGGCCTCCGCTTCACCCACTTCTCAAAAGGAGGGCTCCCCAGGCTTCTCTCTGAGGGGACTTTATCTTAACCTGAGCCCCTTACGTGACCCTCGGGGACAGGGACCCCAGAAACTGTGCCCTGCCCAGCGGTCACAGCAAGGCACTGGGCTCCAGGCGGGACCCAGTGCCCGGGCTCCAGGCGGGACCCAGTGCCCGGCCTCCACTGCCGTCCACCTGCCCCCATGACCCAGCTGGTGCCCCTCCCCAGAGCCCCGCCCCCACCCCGATCAGCCAGGGCTGGGGGAGATCAAGGCACTGCCCGACCGCGCCCACTGACCCAGGCCCCCTCTGTGCTCCAGGTACCACCACACCACCCCCGTCATCAGCCTGTACAGCCTGAGGGAGAGCCTGGCCCACCTGGCGGAGCAGGTACTGGGTGGGGTGGGGGCGGGCAGTCAGGGAGCCTGGAGCTGGGTCCCGCAGGGTGAGGCTGGGGAGCCCCCAGAGCCCCTCCCCAGGGTTCCCTCAGGCTGGGGGCCCTTGCTGGAGGAGACTAGGCCGGGGCAGGGGGGCTCTGGGCAGGGCTGGGGGCAGACAGTGATGGGACGGGTGTGACCACGTTCTGCCCTCTGGCTCCCGATAAAGCGCACACAAGGGCCCAGAGGGGAGGCAGCCCGTGAACCGAGAGGCCAGGTGGGAAGGAGAGAGGGTGGGCCCGAGGGAGGGCTGGGGAGTGAGACCCCCTCCAGGAGCCCCGCCGTGCCCGCTGCTCCCAAGGAGGGCAGGAGCCGCACGGGTCAGCGGCTGTAACGCCACCAGGGCGGCGCCCATGACCGGGGCAGTGTCGGCACTCTCGGGACCCAAGAGGCCCAGAAACGCACCGGGACAGCCCCCAGGGGCCAGCCCGGGGCCAGCCCAGGGGCCAGGGAGAGGCCTGGGCCTCCGCCAGCCTCAGTGAGGCTGCATGCTGTGCTGACCACATCTGCCCTGTGTCCACTCACCTCATCACCACCCTGGGCCGGGCGGGCAGGGCTGTCCCAGCCTCGGGCTGGCTTGTGCCACCAGAGAGGCTGGGGCTGCACACTTGGGGGGTGGTCTCCAGAGCAGGGCCCCAGCTGTGAGCTCTGGAAGCAGGGGAGGCTGGGCCCCCGGAACAGGGCCTGTGGGGTCAGGGGCTGGGAGGGCACTTTCCACACCTGGCCAGCCCCCCACCTCTGGCTAGGTGCGCGCCCCTCCCAGGGGCCTGGAGGACCCAACCGCCGGCTGGGGCCCAGGCTATTCCGCCTCCAGACCATTTCCACACCCCCCAAAAGGCCGAGGCCCAGCCCTTGGGCAGAGTCAGGGTCCTAAACCTGCGGCTCAAGGGGGCTCCCAAGGGGCTCAGTGTCCAGGACAGGAGGGGAGACCCTCCCCAGGCCAGAGCGCCCCTGCTGTGAATGCCAGCCAGCTTCTCCCACTCTGGCCCCCAAGGAGGGAACCCACTCGCCCCTCAGCCTACAACCTATCCCTCCAGGGCCTGGAGGACAGCTGGCGGCAGCACCGCGAGGCCTCTGAGTACCTGCACGCGTGCCTGCAGGGGCTGGGCCTGCAGCTGTTCGTGAAGGACCAGGTGAGGAGGGCGGAGGGCGGGGCAGGGGGCAGGGGCAGGGGGTCAGAGGGCAGGGGGCGGGGGGCGGGGTCAGAGGGCAAGGGGCAGGTGGCAGGGGCAGGGGGCAAGGAAAGGGAGTGACGGCAGAGGGCAAGGGTGGGAACAGGGGGTCAGAGGGCAGGGGTCAGAGGGCAGGGGGCGGGGGCAGGGGCAGCAGGAGGGGGTGGGGAGAGGGAGAGCACCTCTCCAGCCCCGTCTGAATATGTGGGTCTGGGGTGGGGGCAGTCACGGTCACGGTCACAGTTTTCTGGCCTCTGGATCTCAGGACACTTATGTGGGTGCCCCTACTCCCCCCCCCAAAGCCTCCTGCCTGGAGTCGTGGGTGATCTGTGAGCTGGAAGATGCCCCTTCACCCGCAGAGCCCCGGCCAGACACCAGCCTGGAAGGGGTTGGGGTGGGGTGTGCTGGATGAGACAGGCACCCCGAGCTTCAGCGTGTGACCTGCCAGACAGCAGACACAGGGCAGGGTTGGGAGGGTGGTCCCTGGAGGCTGGAAGCCCCGCCCTGAGCACCAGTCCGAGGCCGTGGCTGCTGGGAGGGTGGGGACCCTGCTGTCTGGGCCCTTTCTCCCGCCTCCATGCTCGACTCTCCCCGCCGCCCCTCTGGAGGCCGGCCAGGGGGGCTGCCTGCCATCTGTCATGAGGGGCCCGAGCCCCATGCATCCTGCAGGCACTCCGGCTGCCCACCATCACCAGCGTGGTGGTCCCCGCGGGCTATGACTGGAGGGACATCGTCAAGTACATCATGGACCACCACAACATCGAGATTGCGGGCGGCCTTGGGCCCTCGGCGGGGAAGGTAAGGGCCCTGCGGCCGTGAGTGCTCCAGGCCCAGGCCTAGGCCAGTGGCCAACGGAGGGCCAGGGCAGCAGGAAGGGGACACCTTTCTCTGAAGCCGGGAGTGACCTCAGACGAGGGCACCCTCTGCCCCTCCTCCCGCACTGGGGGATGCCAGCCGGCTCTGCGCCAGCCTCAGTCATGGCAGCCAGGCCCCGACCCGAGGTGACCTCCTCCCCCCGCCCTGCCCCCAGGTGCTGCGGATCGGCCTGATGGGCGGCAACGCCACGCGGGAGAACGTGGACCGAGTGACCCGGGCCCTGCAGGAGGCCCTGCAGCGCTGCCCCCGCAGCAAGCTGTGAGCGGGCTGTCTGTCCCTCGTCCACTGTGGAAGCAGGCGGGTGGCCCCTGGTTGAACAGACTCTGCAGGGGGCAGCGGACAGCGGCTGCCCTGCCCAGGCGGCCCGTCCCCTCCCGGTGGAGCCTCCTGGTGCGGCCGCATGGCCCCGCAGCCCCTCCCCTTGAGCTGTCGCCCCCATAGGTCCCCGGCCTCCTACGGAGGTTCAGTAAAGCCGTGGCTTCAGCATTCCCACTGTGGATCCCTGCTCCCTGACTGCACCTGAGCTGGGGGTTGGATTCAGGGAGCAGAACCTTGCCAGAAGGATCCGGGCTGGAGGATGGGTTTTGTGAGTCAGTCAGCGGCCTGGGGTTCCTGTCACTGCACAGTCTGAGTCTAGATATTGAACCTGCAAACACCTCCTCTCCCCCCACCTCCACAGAGGCCCTGCGGCCACAGGGTTACGGCTAGGGCACCAAGAGCTCAGGAGCACACAGCAGGACTCAGGCCCTGAGGAGCCCCAGGCACACACGCGGCACCCCGCAGGCCCTGAGAGCCTGGGAGGGCCCAGCCCTGGGCTGCTCTGCGCTCACGTGTGCAACAGAGGGGCCCCCAGGACTGCAACCCCCTGCCTGGAGCCCCGACCCCCTGCCCCTAGCCCCTGCCTGGCGCCCCGACCCCCTGCCCCTAGCCCTGCCTGGCGCCCCGACCCCCTGCCCCTAGCCCCGGCCCCTCCCTGGGAGTCTGCCTGGGTCCGGCTCCCTCCTCTCTCCTTCCTGAGAAGGGTCTGGCCAGGCCCCAGCAGAGTGTGTTGCCTGCGGTCACGGCCACGTCCATGTGTGCCGGTCCTCACTGGGCCTAAGAGCCTGCAGGAGGCAGGCTCCAGGGTCCCACTCTTGTCGAGATGGGCACCCGCCCCCCCGGCAGCCCTGAGTCTTGGAGAGGGCTGGTGTGGGCTTGGCTCTGCCCCTGTGGCTCACCAGGTGGGGGCTGGGCACAGCTGTGGGCCCTGGGTAGGGCCCCGAGCTGACCCGAGGCCTGCAGCCTGCGGCGCTCTCAGCTACCAGGGGATCTGGCGCCAACGGGGTGATCTAGACCCTGCCACAGGGCGGCTGCGGTCAGCACAGGGGCTCAGAGGCAGAGGCCCTGAAACCCCGGAGCTGAAGTCCTCTTTCTTCCCGGGCTTCTCACAGTCTGTGCTGCTCGGCTCCTCCCTGGGAAAGTCCTGTCCACTTGGTGGTCCTGACGACCTCGTCCCAGGTTTTCTTCCGCAGCCCTGTGGTGTCAGCTCTCTGTTGAGGTTGTGAGCCCCTCTGTGACCCTGTGCATGCATTGGGGAAGGGGTCAAGGTTCACTTTTATCCGGAGGACACCCAGTCCTTCCAATGTTTGTTGAACAGTTTCCTTCCTGTCTGGTTGGCGTGGCCCCTTTGGCAACTGGCCAGAGGTGAAGGTCTGCCTCTGTGCCCGTGTATTAATGAGCTTATCTCTCCTGTGTCCACACTGCACTGTCCTCAGTACGTCGGCTTTATCGGAAGTCTTGGAATCATATACATTTTAGTCAGCTTGTCTGTTTCCTCGGAATAGCTTATTGGAATTTTGGTAAGAATTGCAGTATATCTATGTATCTATTGAAGCTGAAGCTGCAATGCTTTGGCCACCTGATGTGAAGAGCTGACTCATTGGAAAAGACCCTGATGCAGGGAAAGATTGAGGGCAGGAGGAGAAGGGGATGACAGAGGATGAGATGGTTGGATGGCATCACTGACTCAATGGACATGAGTTTGGGTGGACTCTGGGAGTTGGTGATGGACAGGGAGGCCTGGCGTGCTGCAGTCCATGGGGTCACAAAAAGTCAGACAGGACTGCGCAACTGAACAACAAAAAGTGTACCAAGATGAATGGAAACCATTAAGAAACTTCAGATTCCCATTCATGAAGGTTAGTGTAGGTGTCTAAAAATTATGCTCAGTGTTCAGTGTAGAGGCCTTGCCTGCATTTTGCTCAGTGTCACTTCTCCGCCCTTTGGAGAGAACCCGACTAGCAGGCACGCGCAGAACTGTCAGCCCACGTCCCCAGGGGCATTCGCGGGACGTCGCCACACAGTGAAGCCTCGAGGCTTTCTACAGGTTGTCCGGACGATGAAGCTCCATCAGGCTTATGCTGGGACACAAGCGGGGGTGAGCGCTGGTCTAGGGCAATGCCACGAAACACTGGTGCCTCCCGTGACCGCAAGCTGCTGTGAGCTCCCACCCTTGTGGGGTTGAAAAGGGGGCAGTCCCCGCTCAGCAGGCACCGCGACCCCGAGGCCGTGCCATCTGCCCCGCTGAAGGGAGCCACAGGGCAGCGCCTGGGTTGCTGCATGTGACCTGGCTCTGTTTATGTGATACCCTGCCATTCATGATCCAACAGAGATTTTTATTTTCTAATTTATCTTTAGACCTCTTTCTAGAGCAGTTTTAGGTTCACAGCAAAAGCGAGAGGAAGGTACAGAGGTTTCCCAAACGACCCCTGCCCCGCAGGTGTGTGGGGCCCCCATTCTCAGAGCCTCATTTTGACCTGTGTGCTGAGGTCATCCTGTGAGCCAGTGTCTCTGACGGCGGTGCTGAGTCCTGACACTGGCCTTCGGGACATTCTACCGGACCCTTGGCTATGGCAGTCGGTGGTTATAACGTCTTCCCCTTGGTCTTTCCTGCCGCTGTAGCTCTTACCCCTGCTAAGCACAGCCCCCCGCGTCCACCCCAACATCAGAGAAAGGACACAGGGTGGGCCTGGACACTGCACCCCTCGCGAATCAGGTTGGACCAAGCTAAGCCCTTCTGCAGCTGCCCGCCTCGAGGCAGGGCACAGGGTGGGCCTGGGGGCATTCCATGTCCCTTCCCATTAGTGCCAGCTCAGGCCCCGGGTCCCTCAGCCTTCAGAGAGGCCCAAGTGTCCCCTCCGCAGCGTGCGTGTGACCACTTTCCGGAGGAGGTCCAGGGAGGTGCCTGCCGCACGAACTGACTGGGGTTTGCAGCCTCCTTCTCAGGACCTGGGGCGCGGGCTGCAGCTCAGAACTTAGGAGCCACGTCCCTCGGAGGCGGAGTGAAGACTGCAGAATGCCTGCAGGCCAGGCGCCCGGAGGGTGGGCAGCCCTGAGGGGGGAGGGGGGGGTCACAGGCCGCCGGCAGCGCGCCGATGGGAGAACGGAGGCGGAAACGGCGGAGGGCCGAGAGGGCAGGGACGGGGGCGCCACCTGCCGGGAGCAGCCCCTGCACACGGCAGGGGTGCCTCTGCCACGGTGCCGCTGGCCGGGGCTGCGGGTGGCTCCCTCATGAACAAGCAGGTGAGGACTGGGGATGGGCAGGGGTCGTTCACAGGGACAGGGAAGGGTGTCTGCACACAAGCTTGTCCACTTCAGGTGTCCAGAAAGCAGGCGGTCCCGGCCCCCTGGACACAAGCAGTGCTCTAGCAGATTCAAGGCAGATTCAGAGGCCCCGCCACCTGGAGCAGCAGGTGCGGACGAGCTCCTGGTCCCCCGAGGGCTCTCAACTTTCGGCCTTGACGACATCACATGGAGGGCTCAGCACGCAGAGCACACAGCACCTTCACCCTGGGACCTCTGAGACCCACTGTCCAGCACACTCAGATGCCCACGGGGCTGCCCCTGGACAGGCGCAGGTGGGCCCTGGGGACAAGGCCCTCCACCCCCAAATCCACTCCAGGCGAAGCCCGTTCCCTCCTCCAAACGTTCCCAGAGCCTCCGTGGGCGGTGCCGCTGGCAGAGGGCAGTGAGCCGGATGCCCAGCTCAGCGATCCTCAGCACCCAGGGCTTTGGTCTTCAGGAAGACGCTCTGCATGGCCGAGACCCGCTGCTCGTCCCGGATGTTGAAGGCCTGGAACTGCAGGCAGGGCGGGACAGCGGGGTCACGGGCCATCGGGGCCTGTCGGGCGCTCCCTGGGTCTCTCCCTCTGGGTCTTCACTTGTGCAACCCTCCCTGAGGGTGGACCCCCCTGGGGTCCTCTCTCCCAGGCTCTTCCCTGGATGGGTCTGACACAGGGAAGGCCCCCCCCCAGGTGTACTGCCGCCCCCCCATCCCCACGCACCCTGGAAGGAGCCCGTGTGGGCTCTCAAGGTGGGGTGAGAACTGGACAGGAGCTGGAGGGGCTCTGTGGGGGGCAGGGGAGACCTAGCAAAGCCGGTGGAGCCTGGGGGCTCAAGGTGGGGCAGCTGGCAGACACACCCGGATGTGGGCATGGCCGAGGGAGCCCCGAGTCCAGGGAAGCAGCAGGAAGCTGTCCCCAGGAGGCCTGGGGCAGCCGCACTTCATCACGAGGAACGGAGCCCGGGGGGCAGGTGGGGCTCTGAACATTTGTCCAATATGGGTTTGCGGGTGGTTCAGGGGGCACCAGGGGCAGGCTCAGATGGCCTGGTTCCCAGAGATGGGCCCTTGGCCCTTGAGGTCCCTGGCGGCTGGGGGCATTCACAGCTTGACGCTCCCACTGCACTGCCCCATCGAGGACTGACCTGCTCCACCTTCCTCAGCTCCTGACCAGGGGTTGCACAGCAGGGCTCCCTCCCCACCCACCGTGAACCCACACCTGCCGGGTCCCCCAGCCTCTGCGCCCACCTTGTCCAGCAGGACGTCGAAGTAGGCAGTTGCCCAGTAGGCGGGCTCACCAGCAGGCAGCTGCAGGAGTGCCCGGAGCCCGCTGCCCACACGCGGCGGGGGGCTGTGGCCCAGGTGGGTGGCGTGGATGCGCAGGGCGGCCTCGGGCTGGCTGGCGAAGTGCTCGACACGCTGGTAGAGGGCGCCCAGGTCCAGGCCCGCGTCCTGCAGCAGGTTCCACTCGGGGTGTAGGAAGTGCGGCAGGTTCTTGGTGGCCAGGCAGCAGAGCAGCACCACCAGGGGGCGGTACACAGCGCCCTGAAGCTCCGCCCAGTCCTCGGGCGCAGGGAAGAGCGTGGCGGCCCACAGCAGCACCGTCTGCAGGGCATCGGGTCAGCCCACCCCGGGGAGGCCCCACCCGCCCGCGCCTGCCCCAGCCTCTGCACCTCCCCGGGCGTCCCAGAGGCCCCCATCCTGATGCCCGTCTTCTCCCTGGGGTCAAGTTCAGGGCTTCTGAAACTCCCACCATCCTCTGGGCCTTTCCCATGTGCCCCGTCCTGCACGAACTCCTACTGATGCCCCGCAGCCCTACACAAAATGCCCTGCCCGGTGACATCGCCCCTGCCCTCATCTGTGAGTCCAGGATGCCTGAATGCATCTGAAAACCACCAGAATAGACTTATCTGCCCGCCAGCACCTCCTGCTCCCCAACCCGAGCCCCCAGCCAGGGGCCCTTCCTGTCGCTTGGCGCCCTGCCGCACACCCCCCAGGCCTCAGCCCAGCCGCTCCCCCTGCACACGGGCCCGGGAGAGACCGTGCAGGACCACAAACCTTCAAGTGGCTGAAGGTCAGGCCGGGGCTCCGGCCGCCGTCCCGCCAGCTCTCATGGTTGACCCGGTCGAGGATGGAGAGGCTGTCCAGGCGGTGGCCCCGAAGGGAGCCCAGCGCCCCCAGCAGCCTGGTGAGCAGGTAATCAGTGGAGACCCTGTAGCCCGATAGACACACCGTGGGCGGTCAGCACTGGCGCCGCCCAGCTGTCCAGGCGCCTGCTCAGAAAGGATGGTCCCCCGCCTCTGCGGCCTTCTGAGCCCCGCAGGATGGCCGGGCCACATGGGGGCTGGCCTGGCGCTCGCACTATTCAGGAACCACCCCTGATGGGCCCTCAGAGGCGGAATGTCCCATTTCCAGGTAGAAGCTCAGGCCCAGGACATGGGGGGTGGCTGGGGGCCCCCAGGCACGTCCGGCCCTCTTCGTGTGGGCAGGAAGATGCCACCATGACCCACCAGGGGTGAAGCAGTGGCTCTGTGTGGGCGGGCAGGGGCGCCGGGTGAAGCCCCCCCGCCAGGCAGGCTGGCGTCTCCACTCCAGGCCAGGTCGGGTCAGGATGGGACCCAGTCCCCAGCCCTGGGTTTGAGGGGAGCTCAGCCACAGCCCCGTGCCCCCACCTCCCCTCACAGACACTGAGGGGGGCTCCCCTCCCCTGCAGGACGGGCTGCCCTTCCTAGGCACAGGCTCCTGGGGGGGACCTGGGACCCGAGGCGGGGCTGTGGGGGCTCCAGGGCCGGGTGGGGGCTGCCCCCTCCCTCACAGTGGGGGATGCGCGTCTGGGAAGGGCAGAGTCCAGGGTCCATGCCTCTCTCCTCAGACACTGACCGCCCTCCCCTAGGGGCCTCCCCGCTGCCCTGTGCCCCCAGGTCAGTCCCCCGACCCTCGCCACTGTCCCACCAGAAGGGAAGGCGCCAGGTGGGGTGACAGAGGAGGCCACCCAGGACAGCCCCCGAGTTCCGAGTCCCCCCTTGGGTGCCTGACAGCACCCTCTCCCCAGGGGGACAGAGGGCGCCTCCCCATCCCCCAGCGCCGGGAGGCGAGGAGCTGGCAGCAGGGGGCAAGCAGTCTGGTGGGATCCCTGAGACCCCAGAAACAGCAGTGCTGTTCAGGAGCCTGGGGCAGAGGTGGGCAGGGGACTCTGCAGGCCCGCCTGCCCGCAGTGGGGAGCAGAGGGGTGATGGGCTACCCCTCCCGCCGGCTCCCTGGGGCCCCGCACACCCGGAGTGCGCCCTACCTCCAGAGCTCAGCGCTGGCCGGCACCAGGGCTGCCTCCTGGCGGGCGATCCCTCGCAGGGCGCCCTCAGGGAATCCTGGCACAAGCCGGGCCCCTTCCAGGGCGGGCACCCTGAGCCTCCTCCGCACCACAGGCACCACGTTGAAGTGGAGTGTCCTCCAGCCGCTGGACACCCGCAGGGACAGGCCGAGCTGCTCCTCCCTCAGGCTGTCCACGCTCAGGGAGCCTGCAATGGGCCACCCGCTAAGCCAGCCCCTCTCCCAGGCCGGCCTCCGAACCCCAACCTCCATGCCTTGGGAGGTGCCTCTAACAAGGTACACTGAGGCCGTGAGGGGGGCCCTGAGCCAGTGAGACCTGCTCACGGAACAGACGTCGGGGCCTGCTCAGGGGAAAGCCCACAGGAGCACCCGGGGTGAGGGGGTGGGGATCTCTAGTCCAGGGGCGCACCCAGGGAGGCCAGGCCGTGGGCACCGGGACCTGGGACCTGGGACCTGGGCACCGGGACCTCAGCCTCCAGAGCACGGAGGAAATGCACTTCTGTTGTTTGCGCTGCCAGGTCCCTGGGGTCTGGAGGAGGTTCCTAACCCTTGGCTCGAAGAGGCTGATTTTAAGGCTGTGCCCCATGCCCTGGGATACCCAGTGCCCCCTCAGTCCCTGGTTGCCTCAGCACCCTTTTCCTGGACCCGTGGGCCCCTAACCCCGGGCCGGTGGGTCACAGCAGCCCCTCTGCTGGGGACACTCTGGGCTGCTGGAGGTCAGGTCCTTCCCTCCCCGCAGCCTGTAGCCCCTGCGGGTCCTCCAGAGGGTGGGGGCAGCCTCTGTGGCATTCCAGCTCCAGAGCCCGAGGGGGCCTGGCTGTAGCTGGATGTCCCCTGATCAGACCCGCCTGCTCCCCACTTTCCACCCCTGTGCCCCTACGTGACCGAGAGCCCCCTCCAGGCTCCACCTGTGACACCCCTCCAGGAAGGGCCAGGCCCAGGTGAGCGCCCAGTGGCCCTGCAGCCTGGGTGGTGAGGAGCTGGCTGGGCACAGCCTTGTCCAGGAGGAGGCCCTGGACCCCACCAGACACGCAGGCCTGGCACCGGAGCCTGGCTCCTGCTGCATTCTAGCCAACCTGCTTCCCACTCCCTGCCTCCTCCCCAGACCTCAAGGGGCCCAGCCTAGCCCTGGAAAGCGCCCCAGACCACCAGGAGAGGATGCTCCATGTCCCTTTCCCCAGACACACACACACCCTGGAGAGAGCAGGCGCTCTCAGAGCAGCGGGAGGGGCTCTGTGTGCAGCCTGGGTGAGGAGGGGTCTTCCCTGCCCTCCCAGTGCTGCCCAGAGAGGGTGCCAGGCCAGAGCCAGGGGCCGGCCAGCTGGGGCCCGGAGGGCGGGTCATCAGGTCCCAAAGGGAGTCCCCAGCGCATGCTCTGGAGGGCTGTCTCGCTGCTGGAGAGCCCGGGCTGCACTGCCTGCCTTGGGCTTCCCATGGCCCCTGGGCTTCCCATGGCCCCAGGGTTCGGGGAAGAGCCAGCGTGGCCCCCACCCCTGTACAAAGACCCCTCCCCCACAGTCTCCGCAGGGCGGCTCTTGGGCCACCTTCTGTGACCCTGCCCAGAGCAGGTCCCGGCCCTACCACTGGGGCCACTCCATCCCCTGCAGGGCCCGTCTCCCCACCAGCTGAGCGGGGAGAGGGCTCAGGGACCTCCAGCCCCTCCCATTCAGTGTGGTTGGAGGCCCCTGTCATGCAGACACCTGGGTGGTTTCGCTTCCTTATCTGCCTTTGTTCACAGAAAGGTGGCTTGGAAGGCAGCCAGCCGCACCCACCGTCCCTGGCACTCCCCGCCTCGGCCTGCCTGGTCTCACCGGTTCCCAGGGTTGGGGCGGCCTGAACCCCCGCACCTGGACTGCCGCTTCCCTTTTAAGGCAAGTGTCAGAAGCAACGCCTGGAATTTCCTGCAGCAGGAAGCACGGGTGGGGAGGAGGGGCCTGGCCACTGGGCAGAGAGAGCCCTGCAGGCGGCAGGGCCCCGTGGAATGGAGGAAGAAGGGACGAGCCCTGCCCAGCTGCCGGCGGTCACTGTGAAGCTCAGAGGGGACCGGACAAGATGCGGGCAGGGCTGAGCTAAGGAGCGCCCATGACAGGCTGCGGCCACCCAGCAGGGCGCGTCTGCCATCAGCCTGCAGCAGGCCTGTGAGGGCCAGGTGGGCAGTCTCCCCCTGTGGGCTCGGAGTCCTCATGTCGGCTTGCAGACAGATGCCTGGCTCCCCCGCAACCCGCAGGACCAGAGCCTGGACATGCAGTCAGACCTGAGCTCCGTACGCTGGGCAGCCCGGGACAGGTCAGCACCCCTCAGGTGGCTGCCATCCCACTCACTGATGTGGGGCCAAGAGGACTCCAGGCGACAGCCACAGGCACCCCGTGCCTGCCCCTCCCGGGAGAGCCGCGCACCTTGTCACGGTCCCAGGCCCTGCCCCGCGGCCCTGCCCCCTGGAGGAGGCGCTGCACCACCCTGGGCCCACGCCATGCGGATCTGTCCTTCCAGCGCCCTTGAGGTCCAGGCAGCCCCTGCTGGAAGGAGGCCCACAACTTCTGGGCTTGTCAGAAGTGCTGCCCATGGCCCCCACCCATCAGATCACATCACCGGGGCAACCAGGGAGATGCTGAGGCCAGAGCCCGCTCAGAGGAAAGTTTCTCACCACAGAACATGCCCAGGACCAGGACACCAGCATACATAGAAACAGGGCTGTGCACACCAGCACACACCCCCCCTCACATGTGCACACACATGCACTTATGATCCCACAGTCCCACACTTACAGACACACACGATCACACATGCATGCACTTACACACCCACATTTGTGCACACTTACACACACATACACATGCACTCACGATCCTAGAGTTTCACACTTACACACACGTGTTCACACATGTACTCACCATCCTGCTATCCCACACTTGCACACATGTTCACACATGCGTGCACACACACGTGTTCACACACGCACTCACAGTCTTGCTGTCCCACACTTACACACACACATGCACTCACCACCCTGTCATCCCACTCTTTCACACATGTGCTTACACATGCATTCGCGGGCCTGCCATCCCTCACACACACCCCCACAGATGTGCGCACATGTGCCCTCAGATCCCACAGTCCCACGTTACACACACACACCCTGAACAGTCACACGTCCTCGCACGCGCATGGAGCACAATCACCCGCACCTGGCGCGATGAGGCGGTGGTGCTTGCAGTACACGACGGCCGCCACCAGCAGGTCCTTGAGGACCCGCAGGACCTTGCTGGGCACGATGTGGCCACAGCTCCTGGCGCTGCCCTCCAGGGAGGCCTCGAAGACATCGCCCGCCTTCCAGCGCTCCAGGCCGGCTGCTTCCTGGGGGAGGCCCAGGCGGCAGCACCCCAGGCCGCCCCCTGCTTCGGCGGCCCCCACCTCCTCCATCACCAGAGCCTCGGCGTCCACCCACAGGGGCACCTCCACGTCCAGCGGGCCCTCCGAGGAGCGCAGGGCAAACTGGAAGGCCTCCAGGTCCCGGGAGTAGTCCACAAGGAAGCGGGGGTCCAGGGCGTGCACGCGCTCCAGCAGGGTGAGCACCACGTCCTCGGCGCGCTGGTGTTCCTGCGCCCGGGACGCCGCCCGCGAGCGCAGGGCCTGCAGGTAGTGGTGCCACAGGGGCACCTGCACGGCCATGGCTGCGGGCACCGCCGCGCGAACGGGCAAGGCGCCGGCAGCAAGCGGGCTGGCTCCCACCAGCGACTGGCGGGCGGGCAGGCGGGGTGCAGCGGCTAAATAGCTGAGTGGGGCCCCGGCTTTGAAGTGAGGGTGAGTCAGGCATCAGCGATTAGGAACGTCGCGGGCGGGCGGGGCCTGGCTTCCCTCCCGCCACCGCAGCTCCACGGCCCAGGCCCAAGGGCGTCCAGGCTCGGGACTTTGCCCCTCTGGGCCTGGCACCCCCCACCCCATGCTCTCCTGTCCTGGGTGCCCCTTTTCCACCCTTATGCCCGTCACAGTAGCCGCAGGTGGGACATGGGCCATCCGAGTGGGACGTGGGCCATCCCCGCTGCTTGACTGAGAGGTGAGCAGGCCGACAGCCGTGCCAGACCCCTCAGTGGGAGCTGTCCACTGCAGCTGCCACCTCCCAGCAGCCTCTTTCTGAGGGCCAGGCCGCGAGGCTGTGTTTCCATGGCAACCCGGACACCACCCCCCTCAGGCGCCTGTGCCCGCATAAAGCAGGGAGCCCAAACCCGCTGCCTCCTCCCCCTGCAGGGCATGTGTCCAGCCCCGGCACCCAGCCCCAGGCCCTCGGACCCCCGAGGGGCCCACCTCCCACCCACCTGCCCTTCGGCCTGAGAGGAGTCTTCACCCCCGGGGCCTGGTGCTGGACCGAGCCTGGTTCCAGAGGGTGCCTCCCTGGGCCTGCCTGGGAAGCCTCGCCCTGCCACCCCCTCCAGCATGGTCCAGCCCCGCCTGCCACTTCACAAATCGCAACCAGCCTCGGGAACTGCCTTGCCGACCCCGGGCCCCGCCCGGCTGGCCGTGCATCTGCGTTCAGCCACTGCACAGCCTGCAGACAGTGAGTATGGGGCCCTCCCCTGGCCAGGCGTCTGGAGACGCTGTCCCTGCAGCACTCCAGGGGAGCCCCTGCCCCCGCCCCCACCCAAGACACCCAGGGAGCTGTGCCCATTTCAGCGCTGTGGGCAGGACCGGCATCAAGCACTCTGTTCCCGGTGCTTGGAGACCCTGCTAAGAAGCTGCAGCCCCTGTGGGGGTGTCTCTGCTTCCACACCTCCCAGGACGAGGAACCCACCACCTCACAAGGCAGCTCGTGAGAGTCAAGAGAAAATAGATTCACGTCCTCGGCCCTGGCTGGTCCTGCCCTCAGGGTTAGCCCAGTTAGCCCAGCGCATGCCTGCCCCTCCTCAGGGCAGCTCTGGGGGTTCAAGCCCACGCTGTTAGCAGCCCTTCTGGTGCCCTGCTCATCCCGCCTGCTTCCCGCGCCACCTGCCAGGAGAATGCTGACCTGCAGGGAGAGGCGCTGGGGCCCTTCCGCCCTGACCTGACCCTTGGCACGGGGCCCTGCCTGTGTCTGGAGCCACTGTCTGTGACTCAAGGATTTTCACGTCGCTCCAGCGTCACCCTCCCACGAATCTCACAGCTCTCCTGAATCCGCCCAGGAGACCTGGCGACACCTGTCTACCCAAAGTGCCAAGAGCTTTGAGCCATGGGGAAGGCCCATGCCATGCCCAACAGGCTGCCTTGGGTTCTGCGCTCTGAGGACCCTGGGGCAGGGGCCCTCCCCACCTGGGACACCAGCCCCTGCCGTCCCTTGGAGCGCTGCTCCTGGTCTGTGACCCTGAAGGGCTGGAGGCTGGCCGTGCACACTTCCCACCCTCCCCGTGCCCATCCTTGCCCTTTGCTGGCGCCCCTGCTCCCGGCACCCCGCAGGCCCATGTGCCCCTGGGTCTGGCAGACCCCTCTGACCCAACAAACTCAGTGTGCATCGCCAACTGCAGAGGGTTCTCCCCGCCCCGCTCCAGTCTCAGGGGAGCCCCACTTCTGCCCAGAGAGTCCTGGATCTGTCCCCCGACTCCCCGCAGACTGTCCACCCCAGCCCACCTCTCCCCAGGCCTCTGGTCCCTGGCCCTGAGCTGTCAGGGCTAGCCTTCCAGGAGACAAACCTGACTGGGAGCCTCTCTGGTGTCATCCCTGTGTCCACACTCCCAAGAACCTTCTCCTTCATCTCTGGCCAAGCCTCAGCCCCTGCTTGCCCGACCCCTAACCACTCCTGTGTCCCCTTGAGCGGATCAGGCAGGCTGGTCCCCTGACAGTCCCTGACAACACCCCTGCCAGGCATCCTCAGTGTGCTCCCCCACCCAGGGTGGCTGCCAGCGGCCAGAGGCGCTCATGCAGCAGGCACTTGGGCAACAAGAGGGATTGTGGGCATGTGGGGCGGACGTCCCGGGAAGCTGGACGTGAGTTCCCTGCAGGGAGAGATGAGAGAGACAGAGGGGAGCAGGCGCCCACTCGGCAGGCCTCAGACCCTAGGACGTCCACCCGAACAGGCTCCTGAACGGCGGCCCCCACACGGGCTCAGCACAAGTGGCCAGGGGCTTGCAGGGAAGGGAGGCCAGGCCCCCCCGAAGGACACCGCTAGCAGTCACCCTGGACACCCTCCAACTGGCCGGGGTCAGACCCGGGCTCTGGCCCCAGTCCTCACCCAGTGTGGCCTGCCTCCTCTGCCTGCCCATGGCGCTAGCCCATTTGTGCCACAGCCCGTATCACCAGCCACCGCCTGACTGGACGGTAGACACGTGCAGGGGTGCAGCTGAGCCTGGCTCCTGGATGCACCCCCAACACTGTGGCAGGATCTACCACTGCCCCTGGTGCCCGCAGGCCGGGCACTGTCCCCCTGACCACCCGTCAGCCTCGGAGGCTCTGCGGGCAGCCGGGAGGGGCACGGCGGGTGGAGGGGAGGCCAACGGCCCCCAGGAGCCAGCCGGCCGCCTGGCTGAAGCCTCTCCTCCCAGGCTACCTGGCCCTGGTGTGAGCAAGAGGGAACACGCAGGACTGGATGTGCAAGGGGGTGCCGGGCCAATTGACCTGGAGGTTCACGGAGAAGCCAGGGAGGCCGTCATGTCCGCAAGCAGCCTCAAGAGGCCCATGCGAGCGGGTGCGGGGGTGGGGCTGGGGTGTGAGGCTCTGTCCGTCCATCCAGCAGGGGCTGCGGAGCCCTGAGGGGGCGAGCTGTCCGGGTGCTTGTGGACACTGGGACCCCTTAAGAGGAAGCAGGCGTGCGGGCGACCAGGAACGGTCCCCAGGAAGGTAACCCCCGCCCCACCAAGCGGCAGTGGACAGCTGACCCATGAAGGTGTCCCAGGCAGGAAGGGAGCCGGGCAGGCACAGATGGATGGGGCTGGGCAAGGCCTGCGGGAAGAGGAGGGGCTCCGAGGGCCCGTCACGGTGCGGGGAGGAGCGGGTGAGACAGGGCCCCCGGCAGATGCCCTCTCAGGCCCAGGGAGCGGAAGACCGCCATCGGGGTAGCCCAGGGCAGCCCAGCTCCCGCCCAGGCCGGTCAGTCAGCCCAGGGCCAGCCCGCAGCCCGCAGCCCTCCCCTGCGTGTCAGTCGCTCACTCGCACCCAACTCTTTGCAACCGCATGGACCGTGGCCCGCCAGGCTTCTCCACCCGTGGGACTCTCCAGGCAAGAGTGCTGGAGCGGGTGGGCATTTCCTCCTCCAAGCCCTCCCCTAGGACGTGGCGTCAACTGCACAGCCCGACCCAAGAGTCCAACAGCTCTCTCCTGAAGGTGCCGGGCGGCGGGGGCGAGGGAAGCATTTGCCTCCAGGTCTGCAGGCAGGAACGGGTTGTTTTTGTTGTGACGAAAAGGTAGCAGAAAGCTGACTGTGTCCTTGAGCTGCTCACAAGTGTGGCTGTCGGAAGGCGGGGCCACAAGTCACTCCTACTCCCCTTCCCCAAGACCAGCCCCCAAGCGCGCCCACAGCAGCACCCTCCGGCAGCCCTCTGAGTGGACAGCTGGGCTTTGCTCCTGGGGCCTCCCCCCGGCTGGACGCCCCCTGGAAAACCAGGGCTGGTGGTCCCCCGTGGTCTCTGGGCAGTGGCCTGGATGTCACAGGAGGCCCCCACGCTGCACAGAGACGGGAGGGGTTGAGGCCCATCTCCCACAGCGCACAGGCCTGGGGCCTGCTCGGGGGGACCCTGAGAGGCTGGCAGGCAATGCCCCTGAGCATGCGCCTCCCACCAGCACCCCAATCCCGCAGAGAGTCACACACAGCATGGACGGAGGGCCGGGCTGGCTGGAGGCACCAACTCAGAGTGGCTGGGGCCGGCGGGCAGCAGGAGGGTCAGCGGTTCCAGCCGGTGCTCGAGCCTGTGCCCCAGCGTCCAGGACTGGGCTGTATTTCGGTGCCACAGCAGGGTTCTCAGGCCAGCTTCTGTCCAGCACCTGCAGGGGACACAGCCCCGGAGGCCACAGACCTGGGTCGGCGGAGTCCCAGCCGCCAGGGGAGCTACTCCTGTCGTGAGCAGTCCCCGGCCGTCCCGTACGCTCCTGCCAGGGGCGTGAGGAGGCCGGGGGCCCGGGGTCACGGAGGAGCCTCGCCAGTCAGATCCCGGCCGATCACAGCGGGGCCAGCCTGGAGGCCGCGAGGGTGGGACAGGGACGCCTGCCCTCCCCAGGGCTGCCTGTGACTCGCCTTCAGAGGACACGTCAGGGCCACGCGTCGTATCCGTGGCCGTTCAGGGGCTGCCGTGGCCTGAGCACGGGGAAGTCAGTGCTTCGCTGAGAGTTTGAGGTCCCGTCTTCTTGGAGCGGGTCTAGGTCAAGGGTGGCAAATGCTGGGGCCCCCGGGGCCAGGCAAGGCCAGCCAGCTCTGCTTCTACTTCCTCCCCCTCACCCTGTGGTCCCCGTCCACTCGTGGGCCCAGCATGGCCTGGGCTCTTCACTGTCCCCGGGGAGTCTGCGGGCGACCTGTCGCCGTAGATGCAGTGCGGGCCAAGGAGGACGCAGTGCAGGCCAAGGAGGACGCAGCGAGGCCCCTGCTTCCGGGGGGGAACAGTGCACAGGGCCGGGGCACGGCTGGGCCAGGGGAGGTGGCCAAGGCCACAGCGCAGCCCTCAGTGCCCAGGGACTCCCTCCAAGTGCCCGGGGAAGGCACACGGTCCACAGGTGGGAGTTAGGACAGCCACAGTCCTCCCCGACCCCATGCTCCCCGCCACAGGGCCCATGTGCTGAGCACCTCCACAACACCCTCCACTCGGTCCAGAGTGTTCCCTGGGGGCCGCACCCAGGCCCTGGGCTAAGCCCCGCCCGAGGGCCCTGCTGGCCTAGTGATGGCCCCAGGTAGAAGCCACAGCATGGACGATGGGCAGGGAAGCCCTGGGTGGTGCCCACCAGGCCCGTGTGAGCCCTGAAGGGATGGCCACTGGGGCCAGAGAGGCGTCTCCGAGGAGAGGACGCTGAGGGGGGCAAGGACCGCAGACCCCTGGGTGCTCTGCTCCGCCACGAGGCTTCAAGGGGGCAGAACAGGCCGGGGTGGGTGTCGGGCAGGGCGGGGCATGGGCATTAACCACCCCAGCCCCCCAGGCTCACCAGCTGGGTTCATTTCTGACTGTGAAGTCTGGTCTGGACTCGTCCGAGTAGTCTGCACAGACGGTCACACCCACCTCTGCAGCCCCCGTTCTCCCCCTGCCTGAGCCCCCCGCGCCTGACCTCACCCATCACCACTCCTGACGGGTCAGCTTCTGCCCGTGCTCGTGTGGCCCCGGGAAGGTGCGGGGGAGGGAGCGGTGGCCTGCCCGTGGCAAGTGGGACACGCGTGACCCCGGGGCAGGTCCCCCTGCCGGGCTCCAGGGGACCAGCCTCCAGAAGGCTCACCCAGGGCTCCCCGGTCCCCATGCAGACTCAGTCTGCCCACCCGTTACAGGCATCGCACCACTGAACTCGAGTCCCTTTGCAAAGGCTTGGAAAATGTCATGGTTTATGATCCTCAGTCAGGAGGGACCGGGGGTCTGTGCGCCTCCCCTACCTGCTGTGGCCCCCAAGCACATAACTCCTTCCAGGTGACTGCCCAGAGGAGGGCTAAGGCCCTTCCCTGCATGGGTGGGGGTCTGGGGGAGAGGCCATCCCCTCCCCCACGTGGTCACTCAGGTAGACAGCGTCACCCAGGGCGTCTCCAGGTCTCCGGGGAATCGGCTTCCGGACAACAGCGTTCCTTGGTCCCCACGGCAACAGAGCCGCCCTCCTGTTTCCAGGGAAACCAAGCCTTCTGCGTCGTGGTTGCTGCAGCAACGCCTATGGGTTCAGTCAGCCACACTGTCCTGCCAACTCAGAGGGGCAGCTGGGCGTCCAGGACAGAGGAGCCAGGTGCTGCCGGGGTGTAGGGCTGGTGCTCAAACACAGGTCCCAGCCTGGCCAGGGTCCTGAGAAGAGAGTCTCGGGCCGCAGAGCCCCTGCTTTCTCTTGGGTCCTGTGCACCAGCCCATGATGAGTTCTGCCTCCAGTGAACCAGGCAACGGGGACTCCACCAAGCAGTCCCGGCTGGGGCTGGACGCGGTGATCAAGGTCAGTGCTGTGGCCGCCCTCCAGCACCCTCCTGGGCACAGGGGCTGAAGGCCCCTTGGGAGGGAAGGGACCCTGCACAGAAGGACCACACCTCCCCGGCTGCAAGGGGTACTTTCCACATGCTCACGTGGTCAGCGTGGACATAGAGTAAGTGCGTGCACACATACACACACACATGCACACATGCACACATATGCACACACACACGAGCATACACACAGGTGCACACACACAGGTGCACACACACACAACCACACACAGGTGCACACACAGACACACGAGCACACACACAGGTGCATACACACACGAGCACACACACAGGTGCACACACACGACCACACACAGGTGCACACACACAGGAGCACACACAGGTGCAGACACAGATGACCACACACAAGTGCACACACAGACACAAGCACACACAGGTGCACACACACACACAACCACACACAGGTACACACACAACCACACACAGGTGCACACACAGACACACAAGCACACACACAGGTGCATACATACACGAGCGCACACACACAGGTGCACACACACACGAGCACACACAGGTGCAGACACACATGACCACACACAGGTGCACACACACACAACCACACACACAGGTGCACACACGACCACACGGTGCACACACACACAAGCACACACAGGTACACACACGAGCACACACAGGTGCACACACACGAGCACATACAGGTGCACACACACACATGAGCACACACACAGGTGCAGACACACATGACCACACACAGGTGCACACACAGACACACAAGCACACATAGGTGCACACACACACGACCACACACACAGGTGCACACACACGACCACACACACAGGTGCACACACGTGCAGACTCCAATAGGACAGAGCCTGGGGAGAGTCTGAACTGGAGGCTGGGGACCTGAGCCTAGGCCCAGCCCCCCAATCTGTGCTGTGTGAACTCGGGCAGCCAGCCCTCCTCTCTGCGCCCTGGGCCTGCTGCCTGCACACTGGGGGTGGGGGAGATGGAGGAACCTCCCACCCCAACAGTCTGGCTCACTGCTGCCTTGGTGGCAAAGTGTGGGAGTCAGCGGGCCTTCCTGGAGAGCTGTGGGCCCAGCTGTGGGTGTGGTCCGCCCCAGGGTCTATTCTGTGAGGCCCAGAAGTCCTGGTTCTGTCTTCCTTTATGGCCCCCACCTGGGTGACAAAAACCACAGCATCTGGGCGTCACCCCCGATGCCCCCCCCTTCACTCCAGACTTGCAGCCTGGTGCCCAGCCCTGTCATCGCAGCCCCTTAAGAGCCCCGCACCCTGACCCCCGTCGTCACCTGGCTCCAGCCGCCACAGCCAGCCCGTCCCCACCCTGCCTCACCCCCGGGGATCCCAGTGAACCCCTGGGAACCAGCTGACTCAGCCGTTTATTAACCCAGTGACTAGAAGCTCAGAACTATGCTGTAGTGGGTGGCACGGCCCCAGGCAAGCAGACGGGTCCCCAGGAAAGTCACTGCCCAGAGCTGCGCCGGTGATTAGATCGCACGGTGGGGTCATGTGTGCACACCCGGGACGGGCAGGGGCAACGGCAGGATGTTTGGATCAGGTGGCACACAAGGCAAACACAGCGGCCCTGGGTGGGACCGTCTGCCCGGCTCCCGGGAGGCCAGCGCTCAACGTGCTGAGCGCCGGCGGCCAGGCAGGGGCGGGGCCAGGGGAGGGAGGGCAGCTCACACCCCATTCCCCAGGCAGGCAGCACCTCACTGGGAGGGGGAACCTATCACCCCTTGGGAGTCCAGGAAAGCAGAACTTGAGAGTTGCAGCCGCTGTGGCTACAGGCTGGTTTGAGGGAGAAACACAGGATGGTGCCCACATCCAGCAGCGGGCAGCGGTGTGTGGCGCACGAGGCTGCCCCCAGCTCCCGTTGCCCACAGGACACTGTCATCTGAAAGCCATGGGGAGCCCTCGCAGGTGTGCACAGCCCACCCACCAGCACCTGTCATCTGCACGGCGGTGATTGGGATCTCAAGGCAATTACTCCTGGGCGAGCAGACGGGCGGGCGCCAAAGGTGCCCAGATAGGCCGTCCAGACAGATGGCAGGAGAGATGGCTCCTCCAGCCCTCCAGCTGCAAACAGAAACTGAGGGGCCCGGGCGAGGCGCCACTTCGGGACGGGACTCACATGGGAAGAGGCCTGAAGGTGCCCCCCTGCCCCAGAGCCCCGGACACCCCGCTCGCTGCCACCAGAGCCGCTGCCCACTTCCAGCTTCTCCCTGAGCCCCTTCCAGCCACTCACCCACACTCAGAGCTGGACTCTCTGAGGGTCTGGACCAGAGCAGGTGGACAAAGCTGGCCGACGGGCAGAGGAGCCCTGGGCAGGAAGAGCTGTGATTCTAGACCCAGTTCCGTCAGAAGTTTCAGGAAGGTTCAGATTCTTTCTTTTTGTGTTACATTTTGAGTCGTGGTGTTTTTCTAAGAACTTGTCCATTATACGTCAGTTTTCAAATTTGCTGCCCGAAGTTGCTCCTAACATCCTCTCGCTGTCGTTCTGAAGCCTGAGAGTCCGAGGCACGGCAATCTCCCACCCCTCAGTGCTGGGGGCTTTGAGACCCAGGAGTCCCTGAGGACCCCGGACGCTGGGGTGAAGTTCAAGCAAGTCCCTGGCAGGCTCGGATGCGTGTGTCACCCCCGATCAACACTGCTTTCGCTGCCGACACTGGTGGCTGCGGGGCCTCCTTACGGCGTTTGCCTTCTGTTTCACTGATTTATGTATTTATTCTTCCTTTGCTTTTCAGTTCTTTGGATTGTTGTTCTCAATTTTTGAGACGTGTTTAGCTCATTGATTTAGTCTTGCTTTTTTAAAAAATTTTTACTTAAAAAGTTGTAGTAAATTATATATATGTGTGCGTGCATGCTCAGTCGTGTCCAACTCTTTGGGACCCCGTAGACTGTAGCCCACCAGGCTCCTCTGTCCGTGGGATTTTCCAGGCAGGAATGCTGGAGTGGGTTGCCATTGCCTTCTCCAGAAAAAAAAAAATCGTGGTAAATTATATATCCATAAAGTTGGCCACTTTCATCACCTTAAAGTGCACAATTCAGTGGCATTAAGTCCACGCACACTGAGTGAGCTTCACCGCCACCGTCTCCAGAAGCTCCTCATCCTCCCAGACTGAACTCTGCTCCTGTTAACACTGACTCCCCACCCGCCCCCAGACCCGGGGCCCATCCTGCCTGCTGTCACTGCAGATGTCACGACTCTAGGGCCTCACTGGGAGGACTCAGGCAATATCTGTTGCTTTGCGCTTGGTTGACCTACTTAGTTACTGTTGTTCAGCCACTAAGTCACGTCCAGCTCTCTGTGGCCCCATGGACTGCAGCACCCCAGGCTTCCTTGTCCTTCACCAACTCCTGGACCTTGCTCAGATTCTTGTTTACTGAGTCGGTGATGCCATCCAACCATCTCATCCTCTGTCTTCCCCTTCTCCTCCCGCCTCCAACCTTTCCCAGCACCAAGTCTTCTCCAAAGAGTTGGCTCTTTGTAACAGGTGGCCAAAGTACTGGAGCTTCAGCTTCATCATCAGTGCTTCCAATGAATATTCAGGACTGATTTCTCTTAGGATGGACTGTTTTGATTTCCTTGCTGTCCAAGGGACTCTGAAGAGTCTTCTCTAACACCACAGTTCAAAAGAATCAATTCTTCAGCACTCAGCCTTCTTTATGGTCCAACTCTCACATACGTACATGACTACTGGAAAAACCATAGCTTTGACTAGATTGATCTTTATCGGGAAAGTGATGTCTCTGCTTTTTAATATGCTGTCTAGGTTTGGCATAGCTTTTCTTCCAAGGACCAAGCATCTTTAATTCCATGCCTTCAGTCACCGTCTGCAGTGATTTTGGAGCCCAAGAATATAAAGTCTGCCACTATTTCCACTGTTTCCCCTTCTATTTGCCATGAAGTGATGGGCCCAGATGCCATGATCTTGGTTTTTTGAATATTGAGTTTTAAGCCAACTTTTTCACTCTCCTCTTTCACCCTCATCAAGAAGCTCTTTAGTTCCTCTTCGCTTTCTGCCATTAGAGTGGTATCATCTGCATATCTAAGGTTGCTGATATTTCTCCCAGAAATCTTGATTCCAGCTAGTGTTTCTTCCAGTCCAGCGTTTCTCATGATGTACTCTGCATAGAAGTTAAATAAGCAGGGTGACAATATACAGCCCTGACGGACTCCTTTCCCGATCTGGAACCAGTCTGTTGTTCCATGTTCGGCTCTAACTGGTGCTTCCTGACCTGCATACAGGTTTCTCAGGAGGCAGGTCAGGTGGGCCTGACATTCCCATCTCTCCAAGAATTTTCCACAGTTTGTTGTGATTCGCACAATCAAAGGCTTTAGCGTAGTCAGTGAAGCAGATGTTTTTCTGGAATTCCCTTGCTTTTTCTATGACCCAATGGATGTTAGCAATTTGATCTTTGGTTCGTCTGCCTTTTCTAAATCCAGCTTGAATATCTGTTGAAGCCTAGCTTGACAGATTTTGAGCATTACTTTGCTAGTGTGTGAAATGAGTGCAATTGTGCAGTAGTTTGAACATTCTTTGGCATTGCCTTTCTTTGGGATTGGAATGAAAACTGACCTTTTCCAGTCCTGTGGCCATACAGTTCTCATCACCTGGACCCCATGCCCCCCAACTCACCACTAGTGAAGTAGGAATTTCCTTGAGGGAAGGGGGAACCAAGGCTGGCAGGTGGCGGCCATGGGGCTGGACCCATCACGGAGGCATCCTCCACTCTGCACAGGAGCATCTTATAAAGCAATTCCCTCCCCCCCACACCCTGCTCTCTAGCATATTGGAAGCACAGGGAGTGCGGCCGAGAGGAGCTACCTCACGCCCAAGGTCAGGGGCAGCAACCGAGACTGCCAGGCTGCGAAGGCGCAGGAGCAGCCAAGGGGAGCTAGGCTTTGGAAATCATGAGGCTTCTGTGGCAGCAGCTCACCTCTGACGTTGGAGCATGAAGACAGCCATGGACAGTGTGTGTGCAAATAGGTGGGGTGCTTTTCCCAGAAAGCTTTACTTATGAACAAGTGGCAAGCCTGAGTCTGGCCTGCAGATGGAGTTTGCTGAGCTCAGGATTAGCGGACGAAGGAATAAAGGGATAGTCGTGTGGGTACGGTCAGACAAATGGTGGTAGGCAGTTGAGCGGGTGGGTGGGCGTGGTGGACAGGTGGCCGGTTGGGAAAGTCATTGTCCACAAAGTAGCGGTGAGGCAGGGGCCCGTATTCTGGAAACCGGCCTCTGAGATGAAAACTCACTGGATATTCTCTCTACCTCTGGTTGGTGTGTTGCACGCACACAAAAACATACAGGCATCCTGAGTGCACAGCTTAACATCCTCCCCAGCACTTGGCATTTCCTATCGTTTTCCTATTCAGCCATTACGGTGAACACACAGCGATATCACGGGGCTTCGCCGGTGGCTCAAGGGTAAAGAATCCGCCTGCAGTGCAGGAGCCGCGGGAAACCTGGGTTCGACCCCCGGGTCGGGAAGACCCCCTGCAGGAGGGCACAGCAACCCACTCCAGTATCCTTGCCTGGAGAATCCCAAGGGCAGAGGAGCCTGGCGGGCTGCAGTCCATGGGGTCACAAAGAGTCGGACACGACTGGGTGGCTCAGCATACACGCCTGCACAGGGGTGTCACGTTACGGCTCTGGTCGCCACCTACCCAGCGACTAGTGGAACTGAGCGCATTTCCTGGCTTCCTGGCCCCATGGACATCGCCCTCTGTGAGGTGCCTGCTCTACGTTGTGCCCAGTTGTGCCCTGGGGTGCCTTCGCTTCTTATCACTGATCTGGGTCTGACTGGGTAACCTAGGGGCGGCCATTTATTGAATGCATGCGCTGCAAACATCTCCTGGGCGCCTTTGGCCCTCCTGACGGTGCTTCTGAGCAGCAGTTCTTAGCGTCAACAGGCACCGCCTGCCATTTTCCCCTTAGGTCAGTGCTGCGCGTGACCTATTGAAGAAACACTGGGCCTACTCCAAGGTCGCATTCTTCCACGCTTTCTCTTAAAAGTTTCATTGTGTTACATTACGGTTAGACCCGCAATCTGTCTGGAACCCACCTCTGCGTGGCGTGAGGTGGGGCCCACCATGCATTCCCTTCTATGCGAATAGCCAGGCAACCTGGCTCCACTTCAAAACTCACGTCATCTTCCAAGGCCCTGCCTGTCACCCCTGTCACCACCAGCATGTGCACACGGCTGCGCGCATGCGTCTGTGCTAGTGTGCATTCACACTGTCCCACCGGTCAGGGGGTCCTCACACCAGCGCCACCCTACCCTCGTCACTGTGGATCTGTGCCACGGCTCCACGTCTGGGAGCACAAGCTTTGTTCTTCTTCCCGACTCCCTCCGTAATTTTGCCTCTTCCATAAGAATTTTCAAATCAATCTGTTAATTTCTCCAATACTGGCTACTCACTCCAGTATTCTGGCCTGAGAAATCCCAAGGGCAGAGGAACCTGGAGGGCTACAGTCCATGGGATTGTGAAGAGTCGGGCACAACTGAGTGACTAACACTTTCACACTTTTCCACATGCATTTTCGAATCAGTTTGTTAATTTCTACAAGCTAAAAACGTTGCTGGAGTTTGGACTCGGATCTCATTGAATCTATAGATCAATTTGAGGCGGCTCGAGTCTTCCAATTCACAGACAGAATCCATTCTTGCATTTGTTTTTGCCAATTTTACTCAGTGTAGTTCTCAATGGACAGGCCTGGCACGCTTTACTACTACAATTGCTCCTGGGTATCTGACCTGTTGGGTTGCTTACTGTTTTTAAAATGATGGTAGCTGAGAACCCAACTCTGTTCAGAGGGTCGTTCCAGCCCAAGGCATCTTCAAAGCGCTCTGTCGCTGACCTCGAAGACGCAGAGGCCCTGGGCCCGTGCGGGTGGCCCCACTGCCCACCTCCCGCGTGCCGGTCCGTCTGGCCCAGCACCCCGAGGCCCTCCCGTCCTCAGCAGGCGCGTCACAGCCTGATGGCTGTTGTAGGTGCTGCCAAGCAAGTGTGGCTCCCGGCCCCTCCTGCGCCCTCCGTCTAATTTTTGGTTTAAGATTCCAAAGTTGGGGGGTGCTGAGAGGAAGGGGAGGAAGGGGAAGCGCCAGGGGACGGGAGGCAGTGCCAGCAGGGGGCCGGGGCGGGCAGTGACGGGGTCTGTGCTCTGCCGCTGTCTCTCCCTCAGGGTCCCCATCTGTATGAGGCTGAGACGGGTGGTCTGGGGGCTTCCCAGAGTCTGGGTAAGAGAGGGCCCATGCGTGGGACAAGAGCCGGGAGGATCTGAGAGTGCCAGGGTGAGGCCAAGCCTTGTGTGGATGGCAGCCAGGGTCCCTGCACTCATCAGACAGGCCACGCCCCCCTTCCTGGCTCAGAAATGAGGGTGGGGCCCCACGGTCCTCAGTGGACGCTCGAGCCACCAGCCACCTCTCCTGTATCCCCGAATCCTCCACCCCCTGCCCCGCACCGGGACTGGATGCCCATGTCGCTGCCTCCGCCTCTTCCCAGACACTGATCGGTGTCCCATCTGGCTGGTGGACTCTTACTCACCCTTCAAGGTCCAACTCAAATGCCACCTCCTCCAGGAAGCCTGTGTGGGCATCAGGAACATGGGAGCAAACAAGATCGACCAGATGCGGGCCCTTCCCAGCGTCCTTGATCTGAGTCATTTTTCAGTTAGTGATACAGACTGCGGACTTGGCTTTCAGTCATTCTGGTGCTGAGCCGTGTTCGACGAGCCTGCTTATGCGCCAAGCGCTGATGGGGCAGGGGGCTCGGGGTGCGAGTGCAGAGGTGAACGAGCTGCTGTCTCCCCCCTTCTCCATGCCTGGTTTCAGGCCTGGCAAGGACTGCCCCACTGCTACTACTTGAGGACCACACTACTGACTCGGCTCCTGGGGTGGTGCCCAGAGCCCCAGAGACCAGAACCAGGCAGTCCTGAGACGCGGCATGGCGGGGCCAGGTGTTACCCCGGACACAGAGAGGCTCTTTCTCCTAAGGAAGTGGAGCCTGGCAGGCGGCCACCCGGGCCCAGAGCCCTCTGTGCTGCAGGCCAAGCCACAGAAGGAGGGCAAGCTGACGTCTGGGGCTGGATCTGACTGGATGCCCCATCCTCGGGTGTGTTCTTCAGGTTGTGCCCAGCCCTGGGGTGCACGGGGGCCTGTGGGAGTGCCGGGGGCAGAAGAGGAGGGAGGGGCAGAGGTGGAGAAGGAGAGCGGGCTGGGGTGGGCCCAGGCCATCCCTGTTCCCCTGCAGTCAAGGCGGGGAGACCCCAGGCCAGCGCGCCTGCGGAGTCCTGTCTCCTGGCCACTGGGCAGGTGCCGGGGGGTCCAGGGCAGGTCCTGACGCCGCCGCCGCCACTGTAGATGCGCGACCCTGGGCTGCCCTTTCAGGTGCAGACAACACATATAAATGTGCTAAGAACCCTCGAGGGGCGCCGCGCTTCTCGCTTCACCCTTTTGTCCACAGACAAGGGAGCCCCTCTGTTCCCGCTGCTCTGAGGGGTGGGGGGTCCCAGCCTCCTCCCCAGAGTGGGGGCAGCCACAGTTTCTGCAGCGCCCCTCGCGGCCACACGGTGGCACTGTTGCAGCTCCGCCGCTGCTAACCCCGCCGGCAGGCCGGGCAGCCACCGTCGGACACCCTCATTCACCGGCTCCTGCCCCCGAGGCTGCCCGTGTCCAGGCTGAGCCGAGGTCCCCGCCCGTCTCCCACTCTCGCAGGGTGACCGGACGGGGCTTCTGGCCGCCCTCCCTGCCTCACCACCGGGCCCCTCTGGACCCACCTTGGCCCCCCCAGGGGTCTCCCTAGCCCGGCTCTGGGTGGGCGGCAGCCTCACCGCCCGCGGAGGCCGCGGGGCTCCCTTTGCAGGTGCCCCCGTCTCTGTGGACCTGTGTGCCCGCGCAGCCCTCCGATGCAGAGGGACCCCTCGGGGCCCGAGGCTGGGCCCAGCAAGGGGGACAGTGAGCCTGCTCTGCCTGACCTCCCCTCTGCTCCTAGCGGATCTGCCTCCGAGCCCCCTCAAGTCTGTGAAAATGGGGTCCCAGGG
Source organism: Capra hircus (assembly GCF_001704415.2). Classification (NCBI taxonomy): domain Eukaryota; kingdom Metazoa; phylum Chordata; class Mammalia; order Artiodactyla; family Bovidae; genus Capra; species Capra hircus. Next base: position 916,039 of record NC_030810.1, on the reverse strand, counting down.
AAGCAACCCCCACCCTCCACGGAGCCGCAGCCCCCGGGTCCCTGGGACGCCCCCTCCCCCATTTTCAAAGCTGAGAACACAAGGCTCAGGTGACAGACGCAGCAGGGACCTCCGCCCATCTCTAGAGGGGAGCCCCCCCTGACCTCGGGTGGGCGGCCGGGAAGCCCACGTTCCTCGGGGTGGAGGCCCTCCCCAACCATACAGCCGCACGTGGAGGGCGGCAGTGAAGAATCAAGAGGTGGCCGGCCCACTGGGCCTCCCGCTGGTGGCGTCACACGGGGGCTACGACCTCCCGGGGTCCTCAGAGGCAGGCTGAGCTGACGGGGAGAAGGCCCTGGGGACACGGACAAGCTCCACGGCGGGTCTGGGGTCTTCCGGGAGGCTGAGGCCCAGCCCTGCTGTCCCCTCTGACCGCTGAGATTGCTGCCAGGGGCCTTCTGGAGCTTTCCCAGTGCACTCCAGGTCACAGGAGGACAGCCTACCCCGGGGACAGACCAAAACCCGGAGGTGGCCCCCGGCCCACAGAACTGTAGGCGGAGTCGCGGGGGTCTCCCGAGGGCAAGGAGGCGGCTGACCGTGGGGTCCAAGCCGAGCGCAGGCCCAGGGGCACGCCCTGGATGGATGCCCCTCCCACTCCGGGCCCCTCCCCGCCGCCCCGGTGGTTTCTGCAGGGGAGGGGGGAGGGGCGGTGGAAGGAGGGGTGGGAGAGGGTAGGGCCGGGTGGAGGGGGGCGGCCCGAGGCCCTCCGCGCACCCCCGCAGCGGCTCCAGCTGGGCCTCGGCCCATCGCAGGCACCCGGCCGCAGCTGGAACCCATTACGCCCCCAGCTCCTCCGGGGACGCCCCGGCTAATAAGTGACCCTCTGTAACTGTTAGGAATGAGTCAAGCCTGTGCCGCGGCTTTTTCCCGTTAGCGCAGGGAGGGCGCGGGGAGGGGGGCCTCGGGCCGGGGCCTTCCTGGCCTAGGAGGAGGCTTCCTGGACGTGACCCCTCAGGGAGGACCGCGGCTCGGCGCCTGCCTGCAGCCTCGCCTGCCTGGAGGACTGGGCAGGCCTTGGTGGTCCTGGCTCCCCCTCCCCGGCTGGGCCCGGAAGGGGCGGCCCGCATCTCCTCCCCTCTCTCAGCTCAGGGAGGCTGCTCACGACCCACCGGTCATGCTGAGGGGTCTGCAGGGAGGTGCAGTGAAGGTTCCTCCCAAGGCCTCCCAGGGGAGGCAGCTGCCCACAGCAGGGGGAGGGGAGCTGCCTCCTCACCCCCGGGTCCTCACTCCGGGCTCCTCATTCCACGGTCCTCACTCCAGGGTCCTCACTCCGGGGTCCTCACTCCGGGGTCCTCATTCCACGGTCCTCACTCCCGGGGTCTCACTCTGGGGTCCTCACTCCGGGGTCCTCATTCCACGGTCCTCACTCCGCGGTCCTCACTCCCGGGGTCTCACTCTGGGGTCCTCACTCTGGGGTCCTCACTCCAGGGTCCTCACTCCGCGGTCCTCACTCCCGGGGTCTCACTCCGGGGTCCTCATCCAGGATCCTCACTCCGGGCTCCTCGCTCCAGAGTCCTCACCCCCGGGTCCTCGCTCCGGGCTCCTCACTCCGCGATCCTCGCTCCCGGGGTCTCACTCCGGGGTCCTCATCCAGGATCCTCACTCCGGGCTCCTCGCTCCCGGGGCCTCGATCCCGGGGTCTCACTCCGGGGTCCTCGCTCCAGAGTCCTCACCCCCGGGTCCTCACTCCGGGCTCCTCACTCCGCGATCCTCGCTCCCGGGTCCTCACTCCGGGCTCCTCACTCCAGAGTCCTCACTCCGCGGTCCTCGCTCCCGGGTCCTCACTCCCGGGGTCTCACTCCGGGGTCCTCACTCCGGGGTCCTCATCCAGGCTCCTCACTCCCGGGGTCTCACTCCGGGGTCCTCAATCCAGGCTCCTCACTCCCGGGGTCCTCACTCCAGGCTCCTCACTCCCGGGGTCTCACTCTGGGGTCCTCACTCCAGGCTCCTCATTCCACGGTCCTCACTCCCGGGGTCTCACTCTGGGGTCCTCACTCCGGGGTCCTCGCTCCCGGATCCTCACTCCGGGCTCCTCTTTCCCGGGGCCTCGATCCCGGGGCCTCGATCCCGGGTCTTCACTCCGCGGTCTCACTCCGGGGTCCTCGCTCCCGGATCCTCACTCCGGGCTCCTCACTCCCGGGTCCTCGCTCCTGGGGCCTTGATCCCGGGGCCTCGATCCCGGGTCTTCACTCCGCGATCCTCGCTCCCGGGGTCTCACTCCGCGGCCGGGCAGCAGGGTTGGCTCACTCTCTGCGCCTCACTGAGCTGCTTCGGGCAGGGCAGGATCTCTCAGGGGTCATGCTTGGATCCTGGAGTGACTCCCGGCCCCTCTGGAACTGACATGGAAGTGAAGGCTTTCTGTCCAGGCAGATTTGAGCAGAAGAGGCGCGGTTTGGGTCCCAGGCACGCGGATCAGGCTGAGCTTGTGCCTGGCATGGCGGGAGGGCAGGGCTGAGCCCAGGAAGCCTTCCATCCCCGCAGCCTGGCCCGAGATCAGAGCCAGGTGAGGGTCTCGGCCTCACGAGGGTCTTCAGGGAAGGCAGAGGGGGTGAGGACAGGCAGGTAGAGGCTGTGCAGCGGTCACGCACCACGCCCTGGACGGGGGGAGGGACCCTTGGGGGAGTTCCAGGTGAGGGTCTCCGTACACCATAGGACAGGGTGCTGGGCCCTCGGGGGTGGTGAGGGGACCCTGGTCTGTGGCTCTAGAGCCCCCGGAGCAGACATACACCGCCAGTTCCTCCCTCAGCCCGAACTCATGGCCTGAAGCTCTTGGCGAACGCCGCATCCGGTGGGCAGCTGGGCACCTCCCGACCCCGGACAATCCCTCTCGGCGCGCGCTCACGTCCAGAGCGCTCACGCCGGTTCAGAATTGACTGCCTCAGCCCCTGCGTTCACACGTCCTCCCCGTAGTCCTGGCTGAGATCAGCCCCAGCGCAAAGGCCCTGCCCTGCCCTGGGCCCTGGAGAGCACCCAGGCCCCCCGGCGGGACACCTTCCTGCAGCCAGGAACCCACAGGGCCGAGGCCAAGTGCCAGCCGGAGCCTGGGAGCCCGGGACCAGCCCCCGGCGGACCCGGGTCTGCTACTGCTCCCAGGCCTGTTCGGAGTGGTTCCACCACCGCTCACCTGCTCTGGAGGGCCAGGCCAGGGGCCGTGCCCTCTGTGTGCTCACTGCCCTGCCTCAGTCCTGCCCCGCCCGTCCCTGGGCCCCCGTGGCCCCTCCCCGCAGACAGGGCGGCCGGCCTCGTCCTCCAGGAAGCCATGTGGGTGCAACCTGGTCCTGCTACCAGTTGCCAGCCCCTCTGTCCACAGGGCTCTAAGCCCGCTGGGTGGGGTTCAGGCCCCTCCCTGCCAACCCCCACTGTGAAAACCAGGGGAACGCCTGCTCCAGGAGCGCCAAAGGCGAGGGCTCTGCCTCCCAGCGTCCCCAGAGAGACCCAGAGCCAGGTGGACAGGCTGCCGGACTGGGGGCTGGCCTGGCCACAGGCTGACCCTGCTGCTGCGCCTGCAGGGCTGCGGGAGCCCCCGGCCACCCCGGGCCCCGGGCCGGAGGAGCATGCATTCCTGCAGGTCAGGGCAGCCCCACAGAGGCGCGCAGAGCCTGGGCTAGGAGCTCCCTGACCGTTCTCCCTTCCTCACCTGAGCTCAGAGCAGCCCCAGGATGGTCAGGATGCCCGCCCTCTTCACAGGTGGCCTCGGGGGACCTCGGCCTCGCCTGGTCCTCCCCAGGGTGGGGTGGTGCCCCCGCCCCGACTCCAGTGGACTCATGGGGGGTAGGCAGCGGTGCCGGGACCTACCAGCCCCAGGGGTCTCTTGGCGCGTGTCTTTCAGAGGCTGGAGGACACCGTCCTGAGCCCCACGGCCAGCAGAGAAGACCGGGCACTAACCGTGCACGGGGGGCGCTGGCGGGCCTCCCCCACCCCCGTGCCTGCCCGCATCCGTGAGATTGTGGCTGACAGCCTGGCCGAGGGGCCTCCCCAAGGTGAGGGGCGCCCCAGGGGAGCGGCAGGGAGGGCGGTGGGAGTCCAGCCCCGGGGGACCCTCCCCGCCCCGTACCCTGGCCTGGCTGGCCCCTCCGGGCCCGTCACTGCCCTGTGCTAGGGTGAGACCCACACCCTCCCACGGGGTCACCCACGGAGCTAGACGCTGGAGCTAGACGCTGATCTGCGCGGCGTGCTCACCCCTGAGCCGCGGAGACCGGCCCCACCCAGCGTGCGTTTCTGTTTGTGCCTCTTGCGGCTGCCAGTCTCCTTTCTCACTGGATGAGTGAGAACCCTAAAGGCTGGCCCTCGGAAAGCGCAGGTGCAGGGCGGCGGCCCGCCTGAGCTCCGGCCCCGCCCACCGGCCCCACTGCCGGCCTCTCGCTGTCGGTCACCGTGGCCACCGGCCTGGCCCCAGGCCGTGTTCCTGACCCCTCGCACGTGGGTCCCAGAGACCCCTTTCTGTAGTGAGGGCCTCTCCAGCCTCCGAGAGGAGCCAGGGGCCTCGCTGGGTGTGTTAAGGAATGAGAGAGCCCCTGCGTGCTTAGGGCAGCACTTCCTATTCAGGAGGGGACGGGACCCTGCGGCCCTGAGTCAGCGGTTCTCAAGCCCGGCGGGGGTAGGGGTGCCCAGTGTCCAGGCCGCCCCCACAGGCCCTCTGCTGTGCTGCTTTGGGCTGCACTGGGGAGAGATGTGAATGGGCACGTGCCCACCCAGAGAAGAGGAGGCGCCGCTTCCCCGCACTGGGGGCCCCTGGGCCGGGTGGACAGGCTGCTGGACTGGGGGCTGGCCTGACCACAGGCTGACCCTGCTGCTGCGCCTGCAGGGCTGCGGGAGCCCCCGGCCGCCCCAGGCCCCGGGCCGGAGGAGCACGCACTCCTGCAGGATGAGCTGTCCCGGCTGGAGGACCTGCTGGCCCAGGCGGGCGCCGAGCGGGACGAGCTGGCTGGCAGGTACCACGCAGTCAGCGAGCGGGTGAGTGCTCAGGGTGCCTGGCAGCCCGCCCTGGGGTGACCCACAGGCCCTCCAGCAGGGGGACGACAGTGGCCGGCCACCGCCGAACCCTGCGCCGCAGAGAGAGAAACTGAGGCTGGAGAGGGCAGGTGAGGCAAGATAGTGCCTAGGGGTCCTGAGCCGGCTTAGGCAATGACTTGTGCCTGCCTGCCCAGAGCCCCGGGGGACGGCCAGGACAGTCCCAACCCGTGGGGCCAGCGCCCTGCCCAGCATGAGCGTGTGGACATACCTGCCAAGGGGAGGTGAGCAGGCCAGAAGGAGCTGACTGCACCCCAGCCTCGCCCCTAACAACCGAGGCAGACAGACAGGCCCTGGACACACCCTCAGTGCCCCCGGTGGCAACAGGGCCTGCCAGGGTGACCAGCTGCAGCAACAGGCCGTTGGGCCCCAACCTGTGCAGCCGGGATGGTCTCCCGGTGTGCGGGTGGGGAAACTGAGGCAGAGTGGTGATGGAGGTCACCGGGCAGGGCCTCTGTCTCATGTCCACCGCCCCAAGTTGTGGCCTCGGAGCAGGACGGGGCAGGGTGCCCGGCCCACAGCGGGGGCGCTCACAGCCCCTGTGTCTGCATGGGCCCCTGCTTTATGCGGCGGGACGGATGACCCCAGATGAAGAAATAGGCTCACTGCCAGTCCCAGCCGAGCAGGGTTGTGCTGCAGGCTGAGAGATGACCCGGTCCGGCCCTTTCTCTGCTGTGACCAGTGACCGGGGCTGAAAGCCTGATGGCCCCGCCGGCCACGCCTCCTCGAGGGTCCTGAGGGCTTCCTAGGGTCGGCGGCGTGCCCAGCCCTATGAAGGGGCCCCCCGGACCTCCATCCTCACCCCCAGCCCCACGAAGGGACCCCGGACCCCCGTCCTCACCCCCAGCCCCACGAAGGGGCCCCCTGGACCCCCATCCTCACCCCCAGCCCCACGAAGGGGCCCCCCACCCCTGTCCTCACCGCCAGCCCCACGAAGGGGCCCCCGACCCCTGTCCTCACCCACAGCCCCACGAAGGGACTCCCGGACCCCTGTCCTCACCCCCAGCCCCACGAAGGGTCTCCCACCCCTGTCCTCACCCCCAGCCCCATGAAGGGGCCCCCTGGGCCCCTGTACTCACCCCCACCCCACAAGAGGCCCCCCCACCCCCGTCCTCACCCCACCCTCCCAGGGAGCTCCTCGGGCAGGACCAGTGGGGCGGGAGCACTGGGTGAGCTCGCCGCCCACCCCCACCCTGGCCCGCGTGGAGCTGGGGGTGGGGGCGTCTTCCTAGCACAGGGTGGGGAGATGTTGGGAACAAGAGGCCAGTGGGAATAGAAGCCGCAGAAGCCCTGCAGCCAGATTAGGCAACCGAGTGAGTCAGTGAGATCCCAGCTCCAGGCTGCCCCCGGCACCCCTCGAGCGGACCACGGAGGAGCCTGGTCTCCGAGTGCCCCGAGGAGATGGGCGGGCGGCGTGGGGGTGGGCGTGACTGCTTCGTGGGCCTCTGCCTCCTTCCTCCGCGGATCCCTCAGCCCCTCCTCGGGCCTCAGGGGAGCCCCACCCTCCCCGCCTCCTGGGCCCTAGGCCCCGCCGCACGTGGGTCCTCGGTTCTCCTGGTCTTCCAGTCTCAGTCCCCGCCAGCCGGCCCCCTGGGCCTGCTGCAGCCCCTCCTCGGACCCCCAGAACGTGCTCTGGGTGCGGATCTGGGTGGCGCCCCCGGTCCCCAGCAGCCCCTTTCCCTCAGAGCGAAGTTCCCATCAGCTCAGCCCTGCAGACTCACAGGTGGTCTGGGCCAGTTCCTGGGGCTTCCCTGCCGCCAGACCCACCTGGGGGCTGCAGGCTCACCTACTGTGGGGTGGCCTCGCCGCTCCCCCCCCGCCCCCCCCGCCGCTGGATGAGGGGCTGGTGGCGGACAGAGGGTCAAGCACAGGCAGAAGGGGCGGGGTGGGGCCCTGTGTGGCTCACTGCGGCGCGGGGGACCGCAGACCGGCTCCACCTCCCCTTGCCTGGCCTGACGCGGGGCCTCCTCAGCCGGCCTCGGCACGAGGCGCAGCCGGCCACCAGCCTTACCCCTCTGACCACACCCCGCTCGACCGCACCCCTGACCCCAGCCTGACCCCCACCCAGCTGGAGACCTCCGGAGCCCTCCCACCGTCCTGGGAGGGCGCTGTGCCCAAGCCACCCAGCCGCAGGGCTTGGAAGCAGCCGGCCAGGTGGGTCAATGCCCTCTCAGCTGCAGGCCCGGCTGGAGACCACCACGGCCCAGCTGCGGAGGTCGGAGCTGGAGCGCAGCATGGACCTGGAGGAGGCCCTGGGCCGGCTGGAGGCAGCCGAGCAGAGGTGAGGCTGGGCGGGTGCGGCCAGCAGGGCTGCAGGGAGCCCGCCGGCAGGACAGGTGCTCCGGGCTGTTGGCGACTCCTCCAGAGAGACTCCGAGTCAGAGCCAGGGGGTGCGGGGCAGGGCGGGCGGGGGCTGCACCCCTGGGCCTCAGTGTGCTCCCGGGTGAGCCACCCTCAGCCCCCCACACCAGCTGGGGCAAGGGTTCTGGCCCATGCTACGGGCAGGTCACCGGAGCTGCCCTGGACCTTGGTTGGCCTGGCCAGTCCTGGGGTGTCTCTCGCTTCCCCCCAATCCCACTCTTCTTCCCGCTCCAGCCCTGACCCCCAGGCCCCTTCGGCTTCAAGCCGCTCTCGGTCATGACCAGGCTCATTTGCTCACTGTGGGTAATTGTATGTCACCCCCGGCCCTCCAGAGGGAGCCCCAAGCCCCAGGACATGCCCCCGGACGGAAGAGCATCTCGCCAGGGTCCCTGCCGAGGGGAGCAGGCAAGGTGGGGCCCCCAAGGCGGCTCCGTCCCTGGGCCCAGGAAGGTTAAACCATCTGTGGATGTGCTCCCCAGATTTGGTTCCTCCTCAGGGACACTGACAAAGGATCAGTGCTGAGAAGCATCTTGAAAACCAGTTTTGGAGAAGTGGGGGGTAGGGGCAGGGGCTTCAGAAAATAAACCTCCAGGAGGCTGACGCACCCAGAGTGGAGAAGAACAGAGGAATCCCTGTGGGCTCGCAGCCTGGCCAGGAAGTGCAGGCTCTGCAGGGTTCGGGGTCCCCGACTGCAGCCACACACAGGCCTGCCTTGCGGGGAGAGAGGCCCACAGTCACGGAGGGGCTGCCCTCTCCCCGGAGCACACCTGACCCCTCTCCCCCAGCCCACCCCGAGACAGGGACACGCCTCCCTCCCAGCCCCAGTTCCCTCAGCTGGGGCTCCCAAGCCCTGGCCCTCTTGCTGGTCTGGGGGTTCACCTCCACACCCTGGCGTGAACGGCCAGCCGTAGTCGTGAGGGCAGAGCCAGGGAGCTCGGGGAGGGAGGAGGGGGCAGCAGATATGTCGGGGGCAGGGCAGGGTGCTGGAGGGGGACCCAAGGCAGGCCTCTGTTTTCTGTCCACGAGGGACCACTGCAGGTGGTCAGCGCCGCTTAGGAGTGGTGGGGCTGCACAATCGAGCTGAGGTCCTCTCAGCCCGGGAGGTCTGGGGCCTGGGGGTCTGAGCACATCTGTAAGGGGGAGGCCACCCGCCTACAATCATGCTGCCACATCCCGGCCCATCCAGGAGCACCGGCCTCTCCCAGGTGAACTCCCTCCTGCGGGAACAGCTGGAGCAGATGAGGAAGGCCCATGACAGGCTGGCCGAGGAGCTGGCCAGGACGACGGGCCAGTGTGCCCCATCTGCGGGCCGAGCTGGAGCTGCGGGAGGCACAGCACTGGACCCGCAGAGAGGTGCTCCCCAGCTCCCGCCCATGGGCAGGGCAATGCCCGGCTCGGTGCCCACGGCTGGCATGGGGGTGGACGGCGGAGGACCGGGAGGGAGTGAGCTGGTGGCAGCCCCCTGCCACACCACGACCCCACTCAGCCTGGCCACAACCGCCTGGCGTGGGGTGAGCAGCAAGGACCAGGAGGGGGTGAGCTGGCAGCAGCCCCCCGCCACACCACACCCCCACTCGGCCTGGCAACACCCATCTGCAGAATGGGGGACACCAGGTGGGAAGCCCCCTGCTTTGAGAGAAGGAGCCCAGGGCTGGACTGGGAAGTCGGGTAAGGGCTGAGCCCTGTCCCCGCCGGAGGGAGGAGTCTCCACAGGCCGGACTCCGGGGCCAGCAGGGTCCCTGAGGCCTCTTTACGAAACCCTCAGCCCTGGGTGGGGTCAGGGCACAGGGCTGCGGCCTCAGCCTCACTGCAGTGGCGGTACCGTGTGGACCATGCGGGCTGGTCACCAGCTCAGGACATGCAGCGTGGAGTAGGGCAGGACTTGAGACGGTCAGCCGCGCCTGTGCCTGGCCGCACCTTCCCTGATCTGCCCTGGATGCCCCCCAGCACCTGCCAGCGGCCTCCAGGGCAGGATTTCTCCCTGGCCGTGGGGCAGAGGCCGAGGCGGTCCCCAGGTCCAGGTCGAACCTACACAGGGGTCCCTCGGACAAGCCCACTGCAGAGGGGCCGTCCCGGCTCTACCCACATGGACCTGGGGGAGCAGGGGCTGCCCCAGCTCTGTGGACACGGCCCTTCCTGCAAGACAGCTGTCCTGGGACAGGAGGGTGTCAGACGGGCGTGGGGAGAAGGCATGGCCTTTCCGATCAGATCAGTCTTCACAGGGTGCTGGGCTGCCGCAGAGCCGGTGAGACGGGGCAGACACCTCACCCCCGGCCTCAGCTGGATGGCAGAACAGGCGCCTCGGAGGCGGACCTTGGGTCCAGTCTGGCGCCAACGATAAGGCTCTTTACTCCCCCTTGGCCCTGAACGCCTCTCCCACTTGCTGGCAGCGGCTTTTCTCGCACCTTAGCGAGGCCCTGGCTCCAGTCTCCTGGCTTCCAGCCTGCCAACAGCCACCGACCCCTGCCTCCTCTGGCGGGCATCGCACTCTGGCCGCTGGGGGCTCTCTGCTGTGACTTCCTGTGACCTCAGACAGCAGATTTCTGTTTATTCTGCTTCCGCTCATCAGGGCTCCTTCTCTTGTATGGGAAAGCAGCTGTTCTGTCTTCCATAGTTGCTCGAGTCCCCCCGCCCCGCCCCGCCCCACCCCTCTGCCCCATGCCACCTCGCTCTTCCCGGGCTCCCTCCTACTCTCAGCCTCCCCTACTTATTGCCCTGGTCTATGTCGTAGGTAATTTTTTCAAGCCCACCCTGCTGCTCATCAGTTTTCTCTCCTGGTATCCAATCTCTGTTAAACCTGCCTATTTGGCTTAACTTCGAATACTGTATTTTTCATCTTTAAAACTCCTGCTTTTATTCTATTTCTGCATATCTTAGTCTCACGTTTTCAAGCCTCTGCTCTGTCTGTTGACGCACTCTAGAAAGCAGTTATTTTGCAGTCTGTTTCTGATGTTCCGATAGCTGACCTCCTTCAAGGTCTGAGCTCATTGTCTCTCTGGTTCTTGATCACGGTGCTGGCCTCCTTCAAGGTCTGAGTTTATTGTCTCAGCTGATTCTTGATCATGGTGCTGGGTTCTTTGTGTCTTTGGTGGTTTTCTGATTTCTTCAGTTAAGAGCCATGTAGTATCCCTGGAACTCTGAAAAGTCTTTGAAACCTGGAATGAATATGGTATGTTCCAAAAAAGATTTTCGTTTGCTTCAGGCAGATTCTAGGGACTCTGATCATCTTTGGGGCCACATGGAAGTAAATTTCCAGCTTTAATTTACTGGTTTTTAAAACCACCCAGGTTTTGTGAATCTAAGCTCAAAACTGCACCAAGGCTAACTCATGGTTCCAAATCCAAATCGCCAAGGTTTTTCCTTCCTGTCTTGGTCCCTCCAGGCTGCTGGAGCAGAAATACCCCAGCCCCGGGCTTATAAACAAACATTTCCCACAGCTCTAGAGGCTGGAAGCCCAAGATCAAGGTGCCAGCCCTTTCAGTGGCTGGTGAGGATGAGCACCACTGTCTAAATCATGGATGACACCTTCTGGCTGTCCGCTCAAACGGCAGAAGGGAGGGAGAGCTCATAGAGCCCCTTTCCTTAAGGCACTAACACCCTTCGTAGAGGTGGAGCTGAAAAGCCCCACCTCCAGATACCATCACGTGGGGGATTAGGTTTCAACATGTGAATTGAGGGGGACACTGCCCCTTCTACAGGGTGTGTGCGTATGTGTGTGCGTGTCTGTGTGTGCTGGTTCACCATCCACTGCACCTCCTTACAGCGCCTGCAGGCAGGGGTGTGTGTGTGAGTGTGTGTGTGTGTGTGCATGTGGGCATGTGTGTGCTGGTTCACCATCCACTGCACCTCCTTACAGCGCCTGCAGGCAGGGGTGTGTGTGTGAGTGTGTGTGTGTGTGCATGTGGGCATGTGTGTGCTGGTTCACCATCCACTGCACCTCCTTACAGCGCCTGCAGGCAGGGGTGTGTGTGGTGGGGTGGGCTGTGGGAGGGGCTGGTCCCATCCACTGCTACAGGCCGCAGGAGGTGTGTGTGTGAGTGTGTGTGTGTGTGTGCATGTGGGCATGTGTGTGCTGGTTCACCATCCACTGCACCTCCTTACAGCGCCTGCAGGCAGGTGGTGTGTGTGTGAGTGGTGTGTGTGTGTGTGGCATGTGGGGCATGTGTGTGCTGGTTCACCATCCACTGCACCTCCTTACAGCGCCTGCAGGCAGGGTGTGTGTGTGAGTGTGTGTGTGTGTGTGCATGTGGGCATGTGTGTGCTGGTTCACCATCCACTGCACCTCCTTACAGCGCCTGCAGGCAGGGGTGTGTGTGTGAGTGTGTGTGTGTGTGTGCATGTGGGCATGTGTGTGCTGGTTCACCATCCACTGCACCTCCTTACAGCGCCTGCAGGCAGGGGTGTGTGTGTGAGTGTGTGTGTGTGTGTGCATGTGGGCATGTGTGTGCTGGTTCACCATCCACTGCACCTCCTTACAGCGCCTGCAGGCAGGGGTGTGTGTGTGAGTGTGTGTGTGTGTGTGCATGTGGGCATGTGTGTGCTGGTTCACCATCCACTGCACCTCCTTACAGCGCCTGCAGGCAGGGGTGTGTGTGTGAGTGTGTGTGTTGTGTCAGTGCACCCCTGCTGGGCAGGGGGGTGGGTGGGTGTGTGGGGTGGTGGGGTGGGGGGGTGTGTGTGTGATGTGGGGGGGCATGTGTGTGGCTGGTTCACCATCCACTGCACCTCCTTACAGCGCCTGCAGGCAGGGGTGGTGTGTGGTGTGTGTATGTGGTGTGTGTGTGTTGTGGTGCATGTTGTGTGCTGGTTCACCATCCACTGACACCTCCTTACAGTGCCTGCAGGCAGGGGTGTGTGTGTGCGTGTGTGTGTGTGTGCATGTAGACATGTGTGTGCTGGTTCATCTCTTTACAGCGCCTGCAGGCAGGGGGTGTGTGGTGTGTGTGTGTTGGTGTGTGTGTGTGCGTGGCTCCTGGTGGTGTTGGCTGGTTCACCATCCACTGCACCTCCTTACAGAGCCTGCAGGCAGGGTGTGTGTGTGGTGTGTGTGTGTGTGTGTGTGTGTGTGCTCACTGGTTCCCTGTCCACTGTACCTGCTTACAGCCCTGCAGGCAGGTGTTGTGTGGTGTGTGTGCGTGGTCTGTGTGTGCTGGTTCACCATCCACTGCACCTCCTTACAGAGCCTGCAGGCCGGGGGGTGTGTGTGGTGTTGTGTGGTGTGTGTGGCTGGTGTGTGTGTCTGTGTGTGTGGCTGGGTTCACCATCCACTGCACCTCCTTACAGAGCCTGCAGGCCGGTGTGTGTGTGTGTGTGTGTGTGTGTGTGTGTGCGCGCACTGGTTCCCTGTCCACTGTACCTGCTTACAGCCCCTGCAGGCAGGTGTGTGTGTGTGTGCGCGTGTGCAGGTCTGCCTGTCTCTAGCACACTTTGCTTGGGATGCAACTTGGGGGGTCATTCCTATAGGTGAGTGGACTCCCCCTTGAGTGGACTCAGGCTTTCCCCTCTGTCCTCGGAGCCCCTGTCGTCAAACAAGTTCAAGTTGCTATTTGGCAAGTCACTCTCGAGTCAGGAACTTTACCCGTCCCTGGCCTGCGTGTCCCTTACCACACGGCCACCCAGCCTCGCTTCCAGAAGCTGTGGAGTCTGGCGTGTCCTGTATTTCAGTCCGCGTCGGGCAGGCGGGGCTGGGTGTCCACCTCCGTGTCACCAGGGCGCTCGATGACCACAGTGGGTGGGGGGCACTCCAGGAGACGGTGCACCGTAGGGGGCATCTGGGCTCGTGGGGGGACCTCAGTGGGGGTCGGGGAGGGGGCTCAGCAAAGGCCTCATGAAGGGGCGGGTGGGGGTGCGGGTCTGGAGCCAGAAGCAACGCTGAAAAGCACTGGGGCTCCACCAGGTGGAGGGGCTGTGGGAGCCCGCAGAGCCCGGCCTCTGAGCTCAGCGTTAGGGACCCGGCCCGGCGCGGGGCTGGGGAGGCGGCACGGAGCCCGGGACTCTGAGTCTGGGCTTCGGCGCAGTTCCCTGCAAGGCTGGCCTCGCTGACCACACGGGGCTACATCAGCTCTTGCCCACACCCGACCCCCTACCCCCACACCCAGCCCTACTGCCCACACGCCAGCTGAGTGCTGCCCTTGCCCCCAGGGGGACCAGGCTGAGGAGTCCTGGTTCTGGAGCTGGGGGTGCTCATCCCTACAGCCTCTGGGAGGGGAGCCAAGCGCTGTCCCAGGTAGGGGGCAGCCTGATTGTTGGGGAGGAGAAGGGGCCACAGAGGCTGATGACGAGGTCTGCTCCCCACCCCCGGTGCCGAAGGAACGGTGTGGGTGTGAATGGGGTCGTGGGCCCCCCACCCCTCAGCCTGGCCTCCGTCTCTTGCCTGCAGGCCGGGCGCGCCAGCTCGGGGCAGCCCCAGGACGCCCTCCTGCAGAGGCAGGTCATCGCGCTCCGGGGACACCTGGCTGAGCTGCGTGCAGCCACTGAGAAGTGCGTGCCAACCCACTGGCCAAAGGGGGACAGAGGGCGCCCTGGGGGAAGTGGCTGAGTGCACAGGGTGGGTCAGGTGGGGGGCCTGGCAGCATGAGCGGGCAGGCCGGTTAGGGAGCCACTGTCAGCAGCGGCGGGCGGACTTGCATGGAGCTTGGTCCTGGCCAGGCACCTCACCCCGTCTGTCCTGGGCCCTTGAGGCTCAGATGGTCCAAGTCCCGCTCCAGGCAGACAGCTCGTCCTGTGCGTCTTGGCCCAGCCCTGGCCCAGCCCTGCCCGGCTGTGATGCCACCTGTGGGTCCTCCACTGAGGTGGGCAGACCGCTGTCCTGAGACCAGACCCCGCCTGTCCCAGCCAGCGTGGAGCCCGCAGGCTGAGCCCACAGACACTCCTGAGGCTCAGCCGGGTGCGCCCTGGTCTCGCAGGGGCCTCGCTGACCTGCGGGCGGATGTGGCCAGGATGGCCCGGCGCCTGCACACGGCCTGCCTGAACCTCGGCTCCAACCTGCGGCTGACGGCCGGCAGTGCGGCAGCTGCCCTGGAGCAGCAGCTGCGGGACAAGGTGCGGGAGATGCTGCAGCTGCAGGGCCGCTGGGCTGCGGAGAAGGCGGCGCTCCAGGCCAGGTGTGCGGGCGCCCAGGGCTCTGGGTCTAGGGAGGCCCAAGCGTGGCCCGGGGTCAGAGAAGAAGCTGGCTCCTGGGAAGGAAAGACAATAAACCGTCAGAGGCACTCCAGTCACAGGGAGGGGCAGGGCACGACCAGGGCGGGTGGGGCCGAGGAAGCCTCGCCACAGGGATGGCAAGCTAAGTCCGGGTCACGGTGGGAGCTCGATGCTGAACTCAGGGTCTACACTGATCCCCGAGACAATGGGAGCCGCTGAAGTTTCTAGAGCAGGAGAGGGGCGTCTGACCGCAGTGGGGATCAGAGGTGGCCGACAGCACCACAGAGGAGGCAGGCAGAGCCGGACTCCCAGGCGCTCAGTGCTCTGGGCTCTGATCTCCGCTCGGACGGCCCTACCCCACCCCGCTGTCCCCAGACTCGCAGAGCAGACGCTGCTGGTGGAGAAGCTCACCGAGCAAAACGCGAGCAAGGAGAGAGCCATCTCTTCCCTGAGAATGGACGTGCAGAGACTGGTGCGCGGCTGGGAGAGGGCGGCTGGTGGGGGCACCTGGGCCTCGCTGAGCAGCCTCTCCCACCCCCCATCGCCCCAGGAGTCCCAGCACGGCGGCAGAGGCCCGACCGCCCCGGGAGACTCGGGGGCAGAGATGGAGACCCTGCGGCTCCTCTTGGACAGCATCACACAGGTGCAGGCCCAGCTGGGTCCTTCCCACACAGCAGCCGACCAGCCGCAGGGCCTCCGCGGTTCAGGCTGGCCTTGGAGATGGTCTGGCAGGACCCGTGTGACCTCAGCCCTTAGCTCCATCCTCTCTGCTCCCTGAAGGTGGCCCAGGCAGACGCGGGGAGCGAGGAGCTGGCAAGGAGCAGTGGTGCTGAAGGCGAGGGGGTGCAAGGCCAACGGAGGAGCCCCCTGCACACTGGGTCCCTCCTGAGGGCTGAGTCCCCGGCCACCCTGGACTCAGCACTCTGGGCTGTGCGGGCGGCCATTCAGAAGTGGCGGCAGCGGGAGCAGGTAGGCACAAAGCCTGCTAGACTGAGAAGGGCCACTACGGGCCTGCCCGTGGCCCCCAGGAGGCTGACCCCAGGAGGCTGAACCCCAGGAGGCTGACCCCAGGAGGCTGACCCCCAGGCGTCTGGCCCTGCAGTGGGGCTCTGGTCGGAACTACGTCCTTTCTCTGGGAGTAGGGGCCCCGGCTGGCTTCTGTGTTCAGAGGCCTGGCTAGGACGCAGGGGCTCACTGCACCCCCACTCCCGGGCAGGAGCTGCGCCAGCAGCTGGAGTCATCCGAGGCGAGGGCCACAGGGCTCCAGGAGCAGCTGTCTGAGAGCCAGCGGGAGCTGCAGGCTTCGAGAAGCCTCCTGCAGGAGGAGCGCCAGGACCTCCTGGGCAAGCTGGAGGCACAGAGCCGGGAGGCGCAGTGGAGCCGCGTGACCAGCGAGCTCCTGGGGAGGTGAGGCTGGTGGGCAGGGCCACCTCCTCCATGAGGCCCTCCGGGAGAAGCTCCTGGGGAGGTGAGGCAGGTGGGCAGGGCCACCTCCTCCACGAGGCTCTCCGGGAGAAGCTCCTGGGGAGGTGAGGCAGGTGGGCAGGGCCACCTCCTCCACGAGGCTCTCCAGGAGAAGCTCCTGGGGAGGTGAGGCAGGTGGGCAGGGCCACCTCCTCCACGAGGCCCTCCAGGAGGAGCTTCTGGGGAGGTGAGGCTGGTGGGCAGGGCCACCTCCTCCACGAGGCCCTCTGGGAGAAGCTTCTGGGGAGGGGAGGGGAGGCGAGCAGGCAGGGCGCAAGCCCCTGGGGAGGTGAGGCTGACAGGCAGGGCCACCACCTCCATGAGGCCCTCTAGGAGAAGTTCCTGGGGAGGTGAGGCTGGCAGGGGGCAGGGCCACCTCCTCCACGAGGCCCTCCAGGAGCAAAAGTGAAAATGTCCAGTTGGAGGCTGCCTCCCTCCCCTCTCCACCCCAAAGCCCTGCCTGAACTGAGCACCCCTCTTCCTGCCCTGGGCCCGTCTTGGCTGTGCCCAGGACTCACCTTCCCAAAGCCCAGGCTGAGCACGAGCCCTGCCCCTCGGCCCGCCTCCCAGATGCCCTTTCTGGGACCAGGCTGTGTTCTGCCCTGCTGCCCCATTTCCATTGCCGAGAGTCCTCCAGGTGTCTGAGCCATCCCTCACAGGTGGCCCACGGACTCCCAGTTCCCTGCCGGCCCTCCTGGCGCGTCCCATGGGTCTGGCGTCTCCTGGTGCACTTGGCCAAGAGGCTGTCTAGATGCCGCTGTGCACATCTGACTGCCCCGGGGCAGGTGGTGGTGAGGGGCAGGAAGAGAACCCCTGGCATCTGTAGCCCTGGGCTTCCCAGACCCACATGTTGCCTGAGCCGGAGTGTGGGGTGGGAGTATGCTGGCAGCCCAGGAAGGCTTCCTGCAGGAGGCAGCCATGAGGGGCGGACCGACAGCCTCCCGTGCTTCCCCTCACTCACCCGGGGGTCAGGCCCGCAGGTCCCTCGGGGCTACCCTTTCTCTGGAGGGCCCCACAGTGCACTCAGTGCTGGGGCAGGGGGTCCAAGGGAAGATTAGACCCAGTCCTGCTCATGCACAGGCCGTGAGCAGAGACGGGAGCGCGCAGGTTCGGCCTGGCAGGAATGGGGGAGCCCGCGAGGTCTCGGGAGGGCATTCCAGTAGGGGCGATGGGGTGTGGGGCAGGCAGGCAGGCAGGGCCACCTCAGCCTGCTGAGGAGCAGCAGTCGCTGGGGCAGGGGCCACGGGGGGCTGTTCGCCGGGACACCGCCTTCCCACAAGTGGCTAGACCGCAGCATCCTGGGGTCTGGGGGGCACAGGCCCAGTGGCCCCTCAACACGGGGATGAGAGGCTGAGTCAGGAGGCGTTTGGGAAGTGGGGCCTCAGGACTTGGTGCTTCGGGGCCTGGCCGGGTGGGGAACAGCTGAGATCCAGTCCTGACTGGCGGGTGACCTGCAGAGGGGACCTTGGGGTCAGGTGGGGGTCAGCGGTGAGCTCAGCTCTGACGAGGGTGTGGGTCTCCAGGGTAGGCTGTCAGGGTGGGTGAGCAGCACCTGGAGATGTGGGGGCCCCTGGCAGGCCGGGGTTCCCTCCTTCCCACGGGGTCTCGCCAGACTGGCTGGGCTTAGCACACGGGGGCAGAGGCCTGAGCTTAGGGACGCCCCGGGGTCAGGCCATCCGGGGTTTACAGGTTCCTGCAAGGCCCACACCCAGGAGCCTGGACAGACCAGCTGGGGGTGGTCCGCACGTGTCCCTGAGCCTGGCCCCAAGCGGCCTGTGCGGCCCCCTTTCCCTGATCACCCCCACGAATGTGCCCAGGACCCCCAGCCTCGGCCTCACCTCCTTCCAGAGAGAAGGCAGCTCTCGAGGAGGTGGTTGAGGAGCTAAGGGGGCAGGCAACCATGTCCCACGCCGAGAAGCGGAGCGTGGAGGCCAGGAACGCAGAGCTGCAGAGGAGCCTCCAGCAGTGCGCGGAGCAGAAGGAGGCGCTGGAGCGGCAGCGCGAGCGCGGCCGGAGGGCGCTGGAGAGCAGGTGGGCCTCCCGTGGGCGCCACGGCCCTCGGGCCCCGCATTCCCCCACCCCTGGGACCAGCCTCATCAGGGGGCGCTAGTGAGACCTCAGGCCCCTCTCACGCTGACCACCTCCCACCACCACTCACAAACCCACCCCAAAGTCCAGCCAGTGCCAGACCTCCCACGCCGGGCAAACCCACCCCAATCCCTGGGCCCCGCCGGGGTGGGCCCCAGCGTGGCTGCCCTCTCCTGGCCCAGGCTGTCACCCAGGCCCGGGTAGTGACTCCAGGCCTGCAGGGGACCCGTGCTCCTCCAGGGCCCCAGGCCTTGGGGGCAGCTGCAGGCGGTCACCCTGACTGCAGGCCCCATGAGGTGGCCCGGCTCTCGTCCTGAGGTGGCCTCATGCCCTCTGCCCTCTGTTTCCCGGTCTCAGTCAAGGGCGCCTGGAGCAGCTGGAGGGCACGGTCTCGGGGCTCAAGACAGAGCTGGTGTCAGCCCAGGAGGCGCTGGACTCAGCGCGGCTGCAGAGGGACATCCTGGAGAGCGAGAGGGAGGGTCTGCATGGTGCCCTGGCCCGGGTGCGCCCCCGGCCGCCTTGCCCCGCCCCTCTCCTCGCCGGCCTGGGCTCACAGGCCATCCCCTGGCTCCAGCCTCAGTGGTGTCCCCCTGCCGCCCCGCCTCCCCCCGTCCTCCCTGGCTCCAGCCTCAGGGTGGCCTCCTTGGTCCCCAACCAGTGTGCCTCAGCCCGTCCCCAAGTGCTGGCCATAGCTGCTCTTGGGGGCCCCTCCCTCGGCTGCAGCCTTGGATCCAGGGGCCACCATCTACCCCCGAGGCCTCGCCACTGCGGGACCGCTTCCAGGCCCTCCCTGAGCTCCAGCTTGCACGCCTCTGTGATGCGCAGCTCACTTCCCACCCCGCCGCGGCTCCCCTAGATCTAGAAGCCATCCCAGCTTCCCTGCTGGGTGACCTCTGCCCTCCCCGCCCTAGGCTGAGTCCAGCAAAGCTGACCTGGAACTGCTCGTGAGCCGGCTCAAGGCAGAGGGGGTGGAGCAGAGGGACTCCCTGGCCAAGATGGCTGCTGTGACGGAGGCACTGGCTCAGGACAAATGCTCCCTGAACCACCTGGTCCTGCAGGTGAGACCAGGGCCCAGGGGGATGGACCTCTCCCGGGTCCCGCTTCCCCAGAGCAGCCGTAAGCCCTGGCCCAACCCCGGCCCCCCGAGCTCAGGGCTCCCCTTTCGCCCATCCTCCTCCCCACCGTCTCCACTCCTGGACTTGGGGGCGAGGGTGCGTGGGGCTTGGGTCTGCACACGGACCACCCCCGTCCCTCCCCGCACCCCCCCTCACCGGCAGCTGGAGCAGGAGCGGGACGAGCTGCAGGCGCAGCAGCAGACGCTGGTGCAGGGGCAGGCGGGCACCCGGGAGCAGCTGGCGCAGGCAGAGCGGCAGGTGGAGCTCCTGCGGGCCGAGAGGAGGGGCCTGCAGCGGGCCTGCGGGCGGCTGGAGGAGCGGCTGGAGCGGCTGGAGGGTCAGGCAGCCCGACTCCGGCGAGAACGGACCCAGCTGCAGGAGCAGGTGGGCCACGTGAGGGGGTCATGGGGCTCCCAGTCCCCAACCCCATCCGGCAGGGTCGCCCCTGCCTCTGGGGTGGACGGGCACACACGGATTTAGAAGCCACACTGGCCCTCGGACGTCAGCGCCGGTGCTTTCTAACCTCAGGCTGCCCGACTTGGCTGATTCGAAGCCGGCTTCCCGGTGTGTGAGGTAGGGGATGGGGCAGCAGCACCCAAAAAGGACGTCTATGTTGGGCCTGTCCCCAGCACCCAGGGGCCGGGTCCCCCCTGGTCAGAGGGTCGAAGGCCTCGGGCCCAGCGACACACGCTCGAGGGAAAGGCTCCCCTGCCCCTCCGTCGTTTTGTCTGTCTCCTTCCTGGGCCACATCCACACAACAGAGCTGCCCAGTCACACGCTCACAGCCGCATCTGTGCATCCATTCCCAAATCTGCCGGCGTGGATCTTCCGTAGCAGTGGTCACACTCCATAGCACAAGACACCATGGCACGCTTGCTTTCTCCTGACTCCAGCCTTGGAGGTGCACGTGGAGACCCGTCCCTGCAGAGTCCTGGGCCCCCGGTGGCACTCAGACTTCATGGCCGGTCACTTTCGGGACTCGGGCTAGCCTCTTCCTGTTTCTCAGACCCTGTCCTGTCCTTTTCCTGTGTGGCGGCCGCATCGTCACCTTCAGTGAAGCCAGTGCGCAGCTCAGGTGAGCCTGGTGTGGCCCCCACCTGGCCAGGATGCAGGGCGTCTGCACCAGCCCAGCAAGCTCCCCGGTGGCGTGGCCACCCAGGCGTCCTCTGCCCTGACCTCGCCACCGTGGACTGGCTTCCCCAGCTCTAGATGCTTTGCATATGGAGTCGTGGGCTGCAGACACTCCGGAGCCCGGCTTCTCGCCCTCAGCGTGGCCTCTGTGAGGGTCGTCTCTGTTGTTAGGCGTGTCAGCAGCTCCTGGTTTTGACAGCATGGTAACATTCCGTCGTGTGGCTAAATTACATCTTTTACCCATTTACCCACTGCTGGATTTTTAGGTTTCCAGTAGACAAGGTGGACGAGAGTGCTGCAGGCATGCGTGTACAAATCTATACGGATATTCTCGTTTCTCTTGAGTAAATACCTAAGAGCGAACTGTGGAGTCACTGGGTAGATGTTCTTGAGCATTAGAAGAACCTGCCAGGCAGTTTTCCCAAGTGGCTGTATCGTTTCTCTTGCCGGCAGTGTGGGCGGCGTCCAGCTGCTGCTCAGCCTCGTCAGCGTTCGGCACCGTCCGTCTTGCCACTCTCTGTGTGTGGATGCCTTTGTGGCTTTATTGGCCATTTTCTGGTGATAAAAGGCATTAAGCACATTTTTTTCATCTGCTTATTAAATGTTTGTGAACCTTGTCTCGTCAAGTGTCTGTTCAGGTCTACCGTCTATTTTATTGGGTTTTCCCATTTTGGTTGCGGGTTTCTAGTTCGCGCATCTTGAGTACAAACGCTTCGTCAGACAGATGTCCTCACGTTTGTGTGACGTGTGTATACATTTTGTTGCCGACAGTTTTGATGGACAGGAAAGTTTACCTTTGGCAATATTCAGTTTCCCAAATTTTTTAAGAATTTATGGTTAGTGTTTTCTAGGTGTTGTCTGAGAAACGTTTGCCCAGCCCAAGGACAAGAGTATCCCGATGTGTTTTCCTCCAGTTCTTAGGTCTGTGATCGCCTTAAAGCTGCTTTTTCTGTACAGCAGAGGTTCTCACAGCGTGTTCCTCAGGCCAGCAGCCTCAGTCATCACTTGAGAACTTGCTTAACATGCAGATTCTCAGCTGCCCTCCCAAAACCTACTGAATCTGAAACTCTGTGGATGGGGCCAAAAATCTGGATTTTAATCATCCCTCCCAGTGATTCTGATGTACATGAAGGTGTGGAAACTGTGGGTGTGTGGTATGAAATAGGAACTGAGGTCCAATTATTGTTTACATTAATATCCAGTTGTTTCCACAGCAATTTTTAAGACTTTCCTTTCCTTCTTGGATGATCTTGGCAACTTGTTGAAAATAAATTGATCGTGTGTGTGTGTGTGCATGCGTGTCTGTGTATGTGCAGTGTGTGCGGCATGCGTGTGCGCGTGTGTGCGTGTATGTGTGTGTGTGCGGTGTGTGCGTGTGTGCATGTATGTGCCCTGATCGTACTGCTGATCTGTGCAGACTGATCGATTTGTTCATGCTTTCACCAAGCCTGCTACAGCGCCCTGCATTACTGCAGCTTTCTAATATCTTGTAATGAAGTAATGTTGTTTGCCCATCTAATCCTTCTTTTCAAGATTGTTTGGTTATTTACATTTTAGAATCAGATTTGTCCATTTGACTGGGATTTTGTTGACGTTGTGACCAGTTTGAGAGGAACAGGCGCCTGAGCTGGGCCCAGCTGTCTGTCCGCGAGCGTGGTACATCTCTCTGCTTTTCTCTTTACTTAATTCCTCTTGGTTGCGTTTTGCAGTGTTCAGTGCAGAGGCCTCACACGTCTTTGATTAAATTAATTCCTGGGTTTGATATTATGCCTTGCTGTTACAATTGCATTTTTCTATGTCCATTACTAGCATATAGAAATGTAATGTCACATATTAACTTTTGATCATGCAACCCTGAGAGAGAGACTGATCAGCACCAGGATTTCACATGAACATTATCACGCTGTCTGTGGATAACAGCGGATTTACTTCCTTTCTGATCTCAGTGACTTTCGTCTCTTCTCTTAATTCACTGGCTAAAGACCTACGGAACAAAACTGAGAAAAAGCAGTGAGACTGGCCATCTTTCTGTTAATAGCAAACCCACCTGTGGGGAGAGAATTTCACCAGTAAGTATGATGCAATATATAGGTTTTTCATGGATGCCTCTTATGAGATTGAGGAAGTTTTCTTTTATTCCTGGCATGCTGAGATTTTTTTTAAACTATGAATGGGTTTTGAATTCCATTAAATGTGTTCCCTGAGTCTGTTAAGATGATCATGTTGTTCTTATTCTGTTAAGCATCCAGTTCTATTGCGAAACTCTACGTTTTGCCATCCATCTTCTTGAACATGTTAATCACAGCTATGTTAAAGTCCGTGTTTGATAACGTCAATATCTGGACAGCCAGATGGGCAGGGAGGCATGTGTGTCTATTTCATGTTACGTGTGGCTTTTGGCCATGTGATTATACCTCTGACATGCCTGGTTGTGTTGAATAAAAGCCACATGTTAAATATAAAAAACTGTAGGAATAATTTGAGGATCTCGGTGACGCTGTTCTTCTAGAGAAGGCTCACTTTTGGTTCTGGCAGGCAGTGGGGTAGATCACTGTAGTTCATGACTGAGATGATTCAAGCCCGATCTTCATGTTCTGGAAAGTTAGAAGAGTGAACGTGTTAGTGGCTCGGCCTTGTCTGACTCTTTGCAACCCCATGGATTGCAGCCCGCCAGGCTCCTCTGTCCATGGAACTCTCCAGGCAAGGATACTGGAGTGGGTGGTCATTCCGTTCTCCAGGGGGCTTTCCCAGCCTGGGGATGGAACCCGGGCCTCCTGCATTGCAGGCAGATTCTTTACCATCTGAGCCACCAGGAAAGCCGGGTTTGGGGGGCTGTCTATTCAGCTTCACCACCGCTATGAGGATGAAGCCCTCCTGTGATTACAACTGGAAACTTGGACGCTTATCAGGACCCTCTGCCCTGAGGTCTGTCAGCTCGAGTTCTTATGCTCCTAAAGACAGGACTGCTGGACGCTCTCCCTGGCTTCTCAGCTCCTCAGCCCAGACTTAAGTCAGCACATGCTCCAAGGAGAGAGGAGATGCCGAGTGGTGGCCTCACTGCTCTGCCTCGCTTCCCTCTGGGATCTCGGCTCCTTCGGTCTCGGCTGCCCGGGCGGCTCTCTGAGCCCTATTCAGACTCCTGTGATGGGCTCTGTCCGGGTCTCTGCGATGTCCTTGGGGGAGGTGTTCGTCTGCAGCAATCGGACCTTCTGTCACCTTCTTCGCATTTCTGTGGAGTGTCTCCCAACCCCGGAAATGTGTGGCCCAACAGAGGTTGCTGTTTAGATTGACAGCTGGGTCCCACCTGGCGGTGCTCAGGCCAGTCGTTTCTCCATCACGGTTTCAGGACTGGAGGCCCCTCTGCTGTGAAAACACACATGCACAGGGGGTCCTCTACGTCTCCTGGCCACGCTCCTCCTCCTCTCTTTCCTCTGTTGCTATTCTGAAGGAAACACTTTTTCCGAAGTCCTTCTTTTCCCTCCAGAGGCCCCTCGTAACCCTCCCACTCTCTCTGCTGGACTTTCCCCTCCTCCTCCTCTAGGTCACATGCAAGAAACAGGCCCTGGAGAAGCAGCTGGCCCAAAGCCTGCAGGACCAGGAGGCCCAGATGGCCGCTCTCCAGAGGGCCCTGCAGGAGAAGGAGGCTTTGTCTGAAGAGCGAGTCCAGCTGCTGGCCAAGCAGGAGGCCCTGGAGAAGCAAGGTCAGCTCATGGCCGAGGAGGCAGCCGATCTCAGGTACCTGGGGACCTACCGGCAAGTGTTCATGTGGCCTTGACCTCCAGGAGCCCACGTAGTGAGGATGGGCGGTCTCTCAGTGACTGTGGGGCAGGGCAAGTGTGTGTACAAGGGAGAGAGGCTATAAGTGAGGGGTGAACGCAGTGCCTGAGGGCTCAAGGAGCCCTGGAAGGGGTATATGTGCCTAGGACAGCCTTCCCGAGAGAGGGGGCCGCACTGGCCAGGTGGCAGGCCGCAGAAACCCATCTCAGACCCGCAGAAACCCATCTCAGAGCAGCAGGAAGATGGGGAAAGTCTTGCTCACCGACCTGAGCAGCACCAGGTATTCATGGCTTCAGGCAAGGCTGGATCCAGGCGCTCCCATGGTGCCCTCAACTCCCCGCCTCTCCGCTGTCATTCTTGGGAAGGCGCAAGGTGAAAGCGGGCGAGATGGCCAGCAGACACAGTGCACGCCTCTCCCCATGAGTCCTGAGAGCTGCTGCCGGCAGCTGTCTTGAACCATTTGATGCCCTTGAGTTGGTCCTGAGAGCCACAGGGCTCAGATGGGCAGTCTGGGGCCCTGTGCTTATTCCTGGAGCCTGGGTGGTGGCAGCTCGAGGGAGCCACGAGGCTGGGGGGAGTGGAGTGGTGGGAAACCCTGAAACCGTCGGGGCCACTTCCAGGACACTCATAGGCAAGAAGCGGTGCCCTGCAGACTGCTGCCTGGTGAACTGAGCTGGCCTGTGACCTCTGGCGACATCCACAGGCTCATGGCTTTCTGCACCTTGTGCCCGTCTAAGGAACATCCGAGTATTTTTGTAGAAAGAGTTCCTCCCAGAATTCCAGAACTAGAGGTTATAAGGAAACTTAGAGCCCGTGGTCCTCGAACTTCACCATGGAAGAAAGAGAGAAGTCTCCCCTCCCAATGCAACTGTGGGCACAGACTGCAGCAGGAAGCCTGGGACCCCAGCAGAGGGTCCCAGGCTCTGCCCCTGCCCCCTCCCAGGCCCCACTGGCACTCAGGGCAGGGGTAGGGGGCCTCTTTCCTCCCGCCATCATTTACTGCCCAGCTCACAGGCCCTGGTCAGAGGATCTTCCCGTGACTCACCCGTGACCACTGGGCCCAGGGTCTCTGCATGTGGTGGTCCTGCAGACCCCAGACAGAATCACATGCCCACTAAACAGCGTTTCCCAGGGACCAGTCTGAGCCTCTGCTGACAAAGTGCTCAGGACGTGACTTGCTTCTCCTAATGAGTGAGGACCCTGGGTTTTGAGGTCATCCAGCCCCCAGTCCCAGGCCCTGACAAGGCTGCAGTGCCAGGGACCCCACTTAGTTCTCAGGCTTCAGTGAGATGGACTGGGTCCTCACCCGCACCCCCACACCCTTGCTGGTGGTGCCAGCTGCCTTCCAGGAGGTGAGATGAGGGAGAGACTGGACTGGTTCTCAGAGTCTCTCCCTCTAGGGGACCATTCGGTGTCTGACCCACACAGGCCACGACCCCAGAGGGGATCAGGCGGGCACCTGAGAGAAGTGGATGTGAGGCGGACAGCCCTCCAGGCAGAGGACACAGGCACATGGACGTGGGGAGTGGAGACCACGTGGGAGCTTAGAGGGTGGGGGCTGGGGGGCGGTGTCAGAGGAGCGAGGCTCCTGGGCTCTGCAGACATCAGGGCGCCCTGGGAGGTGCTGACCCGCCCCACCCCGACCCTAGAGCAGCCCTGCGCAGGGCCTGAGGGCAGCTTTGGGGGCCGGATGGGCAGACTAGGCCAGGCCCTCTGCGGCCTGCAGGTCTCCCCGACCCGCCAGCCTGTTTGGGGCTGGGCGTGGGCTGTCTTCACGTGGCGTCTGTGCTGAGTGTTTGTGGTGTGTCCTTGCTGTTTGGTCAGTGGACGTTTTTCACCGTGCATCAGGGCAGGACACGGCACATAACCATTAATATGAACGCGTGCTCACTGGCTGGCTGGTGACTGATGGACTCGCTGCCGGAGAGGCGGGTCCTGCCATCACCCTCCCCAGAAGCAGGAGCTGCTGAGTCGCCATGCTCACCCCAGGCGCTTTCTGACTGGCCGTGTCTGTGCCCAGATGCAGAGGCAGTTTCACACCGGGGATGGTGCTGCACGTGTTCAGCGCTGGAGGCTGCTTCTCAGAGCGGGCAGAGTTTCCTCACCGTCGTTAGCAGCAGACGAGATGCACTGGGGTTTCTAAAACATTCTCGCATTGACGCTGAGTCTGATTCAGGCCCTGTGTGAGGCTTCGGGCAGAGTCCTGGACTGCACCATTGGTTCACGTGTATTTCTAAAGCGCTGACCCTAGAACTGGAATTGGTAGTCCAAAGAAAGATGTACACAGTTTATGCTTTAAAATTTCCTAGTCCCCCTCTGCCAAAGTGGCCCTTGCACCCCTCCCAACAAGCCATACGATCGCTATTTCCAGCTTTGCTAATGTGATGCATGACAGATGAAACAGCACAGGTGAAATCTGAACGCCCTTGAGGACTAGTGAGTTTCGTATGTTTGTTCACCATTCTTGTTTTCTTTGTGAATAACAGGCATTATTCTCATTTTCCTGTAGGATAAGCCACTTTCTGTCATTGATTGGTAGGAGCTCTTTATATACGATGGGTATTAACTGCAGTATATTTAGTGCAAACATCGTCTCCGAGTCTGTCCCCCATCTTTTGACTTGATTTGGGAAATCTTTTCTGCACAAAACTCTGCCTCCCTCTCTTTAAATGTATTCAGAACTGTTGGCCTCCTTATTTTTGTCTTCTGATTTTTGTGCCTTGCTTAAGATTATAAAATACCCTTCTCTACTTTTGTCTATGGTTTTTACAGTTCAGAGTTAGAGTTGCTTAGCTGTTACCTGTTTCGGTTTTGTATTTAACTTGTTAGCCCACCTGGTTTCTGTGTGGGCGCCACTCTGTTCTTAGAGATTTAAAATGAATGAGCTGTCTTCTGCTTGCCTTCGGATGGATAGCCCAGCCTTGGAGGACACCATCCTAGCAAATGGGCTCTGTGCTGCCCCTCGTCCAGCAGGGTCCTCTGCCGGTGTGGGTGACTCGCCTGTGGCGTGATGACTCTCCGCAGGGCCGAGAGGGACACCCTGGAGAGCAGCCTCTTTGAGGCCCGACAGATGGCGTCGCAGCTGCAGGCACAGCAGGAGCAGCTGGAGGGAGAGGCCCGGAGCGCACGGCTGGCCCAGCAGGCCCTGCAAGGTGCTGCTCCGATGGGCTCCCTCTGCCCCCCTTCCCTGAGCTTGTCCCCTGGAGGGCGGCTCCCAGTCACTGCTCCCCAACGGGGCCTGAACACGGCAGGGAGCTCACGTCTGAAGTCAGCCAAGAGCTCCTGCCACTGCCATCTGCGACTGGTGCCTGGTGCCGGCCCAAGGCTCAGGATGGGCTCTGTCACAGGTCCACGTGGCAGCCCCTGCCCAACTCCATGCCCCTGCCTCTGTTCAGCCCACCCAGCCGTGCGGGCTGCCATCAAGACATCCGCCTACTGAGTGGTTGGGGGGCTCTGTCCCACCAGCTTGCAGCCTCCCCAGAGCCAGGGGCCCACGGGCGGCAGGGTGTTGGGGGCCGGGCCTCCCCGCGAGTCTGGATGGGCCTGTCTCTCGGCAGTGGAGCTGGAGCAGCTGCAGAGCGTCCGGGAGGCCCAGGAGACAAGGCTCCGGCGGCAGGCGGCTCAGCAGGAGCGGGACGTGCAGCTGGCCCTGGAGAGCCAAGCACTGGCCCACCGCGAGGACCTCGCCCGGCTCCAGAGGGAGAAGGTCTGCCTTCCCGGGACCCCCGCCCCAGCTGCCCAGTCACTGCCCAGGAGTCTGCTGTGTCCACAGGGGCGGTGGGCCAGGAGACCAGCAGGCAGCAGGCAGGCCAAGGACCGCTCACAGCGCGCCTGGATGCTCTGTCCCTCACAGAGGAGACGCCCCCGGGCGTCGGCTGGCCTGCCGCGGTCTGAGGCCCATATTCGCAGGGAGCTCCGTGCCCTCTGAGCCGTCCGCTGGTCCCAGCGGGCAGGCCCCGCGTGGCACGTCCTCACACACCCTGCTGCCAGGGTGCCTGGTGCTCCCTGAGCTCAAGAATGCTCCCAGAGCTCCACAGCTCTGAGCTGTGACTGGGCCATGGGGTGGCGGATGTGGGGGCCCAGAGCCCTCCAGAGCTCCTGTCACTGCGGGAGACAGGGCCTGCGGCGGGCTGGCCAGGACAGGTCCCCGGGCAGCTGTCCCGCCCCGGCACCCACGATCCTGCTCTCGCTCAGGAGCGCGGAGGCCTGCTGCTCGCGCGAGCTCTGACCCGTGCGTCTTCACACCTGTCCCTCCTTCGGCCCAGGAGACCCTGAGTCTGTCTCTGATGGAGGAAAAGGAAGCGGCAGCTCGCCGGCTGAAGCAGGAGAAGGAGCTGGTGGCAAAGAACGCAAGCAGGAGGGAGGCGCTGAAGGAGCAAGTGCAGAGCCTGAGGCGCGAGCGAGACGAGGGTCGCCTGCAGCTGCAGCTCGAGAAGCAGCAGGTGACGGGGGCCGAGAGGCGGGGCCCCAGGCACTCGCTGGGCCTGCTCCGACCCGGGAAGTGGGCTGCGTGAGTCGCTGCACTCGCCGCTTGGTGCTCCCACCACAGTCCTCCACCCTCCCACATCACCCTCCATTCAGTCCCTGCATCCATCTCTCCACCCACCCATCCATCTGTCCATCCGTCTACCTGTCCAGCCATCCATCTGTGTATCCACCCACCTGTCTATCCAGACATTCACCCATCCGCCCATCAGTCCCCCTGCCCACTGACAAATACACACAGACCGCTCTACACACACATCTATACACACACACGCATCTATACACACACACAGCTATACACACACACACAGCTATACACACACATACAGCTATACACACACACAGCTATACACACACACAGCTATACACACACACAGCTATACACACGCACACAGCTATACACACACACAGCTATACACACACACAGCTATACACACACACACAGCTATACACACACACACAGCTATACACACACACACAGCTATACTCACAAAGATCTATATATACACACACACAGCTATACACACGCACACAGCTATACACACACATACAGCTATACACACATACACAGCTATGCTCACACACATCTGTATACACACATACCGCTATACACACACATACAGCTATATACACACATACACAGCTATACACACACACACAGCTATACTCACAAAGATCTATATACACACACACACATTTATATATACACACAGCTATACACACACACATCTATACGCACACACGTCTATACACACACATACAGCTATACACACACACAGCTATACACACACACATCTATGTACACACACAGCTATACACACACACAGCTGTACACACATATACAGCTATACACACACACAGCTATACATACACACAGCTATACACTCACATATACCTATACACACACATCTATACACACGCACAGCTATACACTCACACAGCTATATACACACACACAGCTATACACACACACACAGCTATACTCACAAAGATCTATATACACACACACACATCTATATATACACACAGCTATACACACACATCTATATGCACACACGTCTATACACACACATACAGCTATACACACACACACAGCTATACACACACACAGCTATACACACACACATCTATGTACACACACAGCTATACACACACACACAGCTATACACACACACATCTATGTACACACACAGCTATACACACACACACAGCTATACACACACACAGCTGTACACACATATACAGCTATACACACACACAGCTATACATACACACAGCTATACACTCACATATACATATACACACACATCTATACACACACACAGCTATACACATGCACAGCTATACACTCACACAGCTATACACACACACACAGCTATACACACACATACATCTATACACACACACAGTTATACACACACAGCTATACACACCCACATCTATACACACACACACATCTATACACACACACACAGCTATACACACACACAGCTATACACACACACATCTATACACACACAGCTATACACACACATCTATACACACACACACAGCTATACACACACATCTATACACACACACACAGCTATACACACACACAGCTATACACACACATACATCTATACACACACACAGCTATACACACACACATCTATACACACACAGCTATACACACACATCTATACACACACACAGCTATACACACACATCTATACACACACACACAGCTATACACACACAGCTATACACACACATACATCTATACACACACACAGCTATACACACACACACAGCTATACACGCCCACACATCTATACACACACACACAGCTATACTCACACAACATCTATACAAACACACACATCTATATACACGCATACAGCTATACACACACATACCTATACACACACACACACCTATACACACACATACAGCTATACACACACATACAGCTATACACACACACAGCTATACACACACACATCTATACACACACATATACCTATACACACACACACCTATACACACACACACAGCTATACACACACATACACCTATAGACATTATGATAGGTCAGTTTCCATTCCAATCCCAAGGAAGGACACTGCCAAGGAATGTTCAAACTACCTCACAATTGCACTCATTTCACATTGTCTCAAGGTAATGCTCAAAATCCTTCAAGCCAGGCTTTAATAGTACGTGAACCAAGAACTTGCAGGTGTACAAGCTGGATTTAGAAAAGGTAGAGGAAACAGAGATCAAATTTCCAACATTCGTTGGATCTTAGAAAAAAGCAACAGAGTTCCAGAAAAACATCTACTTCTGCTCCATTGACTTTGCTAAAGCCTTTGACTGTGGATCACGACCACTGCAGAAAATTCTTCAAAAGATGGGAATACCAGACCACCTTACCTGCCTCCTGAGAAACCTGTATGCAGGTCAAGAAGCAACAGTTCAAACCGGACATGGAACAACAGCCTGGGTCAAAATTGAGAAAGGGGTACGTCAAGGCTGTATATTGTCACCTTGCTTATTTAATGTATATGCAGAGTACATCATGAGAAATGGATGAAGCACAAGCTGGAATCAAGATTGCCAGGAGAAATATCAATAACCTCAGATATGCAGATGACACCACCCTTATGGCAGAAAGCGAAGAGGAACTAAAGAGCCTCTTGATACAGGTGAAAGAGGAGCATGAAGAAGCTGGCGTAAAGCTCAATATTCAAAAGACGAAGATCATAGCATCCGGTCCCATCACTTCATGGCAAATAGATGGAGAAAAACTGGAAACAGTGTCAGACTTTATTTTCTTGGGCTCCAAAGTCACTGCAGATGTGACTGCAGCCATGAAATTCAAAGACGCTTCCTTCTTGGAAGAAGTTATGACCAACCTAGACAGCATATTAAAAAGCAGAGACATCACTTTGGCAGCAAAAGTCCATCCAGTCAAAGCTATGTTTTTTCCAGCGGTCAAGCTCGGATGTGAGAGTTGGGCCATAAGGAAGGCTGAGTGCCAAAAAACTGATGCTTTTGAACTGTGGTTCTGGAGAAGACTCTTGAGAATCCCTTGGACTACAAGGGGATCCAACCAGTCCATCTTAAAGAAATCAACCCTGAATATTCACTGGAAGGACTGATGCTGAAGCTGAAGTTCCAGCACTTTGGCCACCTGATGCGAAGAGCCAACTCATTGGAAAAGACCCTGATGATGGGAAAGGTTGAAGGCAGGGGCAGAAGAGGGCAACAGAGGATGAGATGGTTAGATGGCATTACTGACTGATGGACATGAGTTGAGCAAAGTCCAGGAGACAGTGAACGACAGGGAAGCCTGGCGGGCTACAGCTCGTGGGGCTGCAAGGAGTCGGACACGACTTAGTGACTGAACAGCAGTAACATTTGCACACTTGTGCACGCACTGTTGCACTGTCCCCATCCACTTGTCCCTCACCCATCTATCCACTTGAATGCTCATCCTTTACTCACACAGCCAGCCGCCTACCCACATGTCTGGCCATCTGTTAACATGCCCCATTGTCCACCCACACACTTGACCATGAATCTGTCCATAAGTTTGCTTAAATGCCCATCCAGCTATCCACACGCATGACTGTCTGGACTATCCATCCGCTCATTCAGCCACCCAGGCACTCACTCGCTTGACCACTCATCCATCAGCCACTTGCAGACCCTTCCCTCTGTCCGCACACTCAGCTGCCCATCCACATCCGCTGTCCATCCGTGCATCTGGTTAGCCTTCAATCTGTCTGATCAGCCAGCCAGTCATCCGTCAGTGTGTTCATCCAACCAGCCTCTAAACAGACACTGGGCATGTGAAAGCTGCCCGCTGAGACCAGGCTCTTCCAGTATTCTGTGCCAGCCTGAAGCGCGCACTGCTGAGTGGGTGGAATAGACGAGGAAGCGCCTACACGTGGCTCGTCGCACTGTGACAGGACTCTCGGATGTTGGTAGAGGCTACGGACCGCAATGGAAGAGCTCCGGGGGCAGGAGGACCCGAGGTTCGCTGCCAGGCTCTCCTGCATTGCTGGCTGCGTCCTCACAACACCGAGAGGGACCCCTGTGTCAGGGCCCCCTCGACTGGTGGGAAGCAGACTCGCAGACGGTGAATAACTTGCCCGGACTGGCTCCATGCGCCTGCTGGGCACCAAGGCCCGTGTCCTCCAGTGTTCCGCTCTCCTGCATCCGGGGAGGGAGGAAGCAAGCATTTGCAGGGTGGCGGCATTTCAGGGGTGGGGGCAAGGAGGACCTGGAGACATCCTACAAACATGCAGGGATGGTGTGAGACTCTGGGCAAACCCCTAAGCTTCTGCTGCCCCCGAGTGGCCCACAGAAATCCGGGAAGCACGACTCTCGCAGTTACGTTTTGCTGTAAAGGACATAGGTCAGGACGAGTCTGGTGCAGAGACCCAGGGAAGGGCCATCTCTCCGCAGTCAGGGCAGGTCACCTGCTGGCAAATCAGGATGTTTAAACCCACAAGTTCAGGGTTCTGTTGGGGTTGCCTTGCGTGGGTGTGATCAGCCTCCTCTCCGAACTGGGCAGGAGCCTCCCCGATCGCAAGCTCAGGTGTGGTCTCAGGGTGGGTCCAAAATGGACGCCCCTCGCTGGAGACACTCGGGGGTTATCAGGCTCCCCCAGCTGTGCGCCAACCAGCAGGTGGGCGCCGACACTGCTGTGCCCACTTCTGCAGCACAGGCAGCACCCCTGGCCTTTCTCTTCGCGGGATCACCAACAAGATGGGTCCTTCCACACTGAGCTCAGAGCCACGTGGTCTTTTTTTTTAACACCAAAAGCACTTAGTATTGGGATGTAGCCGATTATCGGTGTTGTAGTTCCAGTGAATAGCACAGGGACCCAGTCATACACATACATGCATCCGTTCTCCCCCAGACCCCCTCCCACCAGATGGACCTTTTCCACAGCTGATGACACTCCGGGGGGCACAGGGACCCCTCCCTTCCTTCTGCTGGCCTCCCTTTGGTGGGAGTTCTGCGGCTCTTATCAGTAATGCTAGAAATAATCACTGGAGACCCCGAGAGCAGGGCATCCCACCCACGCTCATACACACACACCTCAGGCTGCCCTCCCGTGCCATCCTGAAGCGCACACTGTTGAGTGACCGGAAGATAAGTAAACGCCTACATGTGGGTCACCGCACTGTGACAGGACTCTCGGGGGTCCCGATGGGTCTGGCGTGTGGGGAAGCATGTCTGTGACTGACTGCGGGTCATGCCGAGCCCCCCCAGCCTGGCGACAGAGCAGGGCCCTTCCACCCTGGGGCCAATGGGTGCGACGCGGCACCCCCGGGGGGCCCTTGCACACCCCTCACCCTCAGCGACGCAGAGCGTCTGGGCAGGTGAAGACCTGCCCGTGGTTCCTGCTCTGTGCTTGGGGTGGGTGGGGGGCTCCAGGGAGGAGGTGGTCCATCAAGCCCCCTGACCTACACTGGGGAAGAGCAGGTACTGGGCAGGTGCGGTGGAGGGGGGGCACCCTGGGCAAGAACAAGGGGGACCCAGGCGGGACCCGCCCCTCGGGACTCAGCTGCCTCCGAGGGGCTCCCTGCTCCTAGAGCCCATTGTCCTGGTGTTGGGACCATAGCTCTCAGCACCCCGCTGAGCCCCCCGTCAGAGCCCCCAGCCTGCTCAGGAGCACCCCACCTGTCACACAGGCCCTGCTTCTACGAGACGCGGAGCTGAGCCGGCTGCGGGGGGAGCTGCAGCTGGTACGGCGGGAGGCCCAGGGCCAGCAGGAGCAAGCTGAGGTGAGCCCCTCCGGGCCAGAGCTGAACGCCTGGCCTGGCCGCCCACATGGCCCGGCAGGTGCAGCGGACCCCAGAGGCACCTGCTCCCTGCCTGGTCCCGGGGGGGGGTCTCCCCTCCACCCCACCCCCACCACCTGAACCTCAGTTTCCCCCAGATGACTCAGGCTCTCTGCTCGGGGGGACAGTGTCTCCATGGCACAAAAAGGTGATGGAGCGGGATGGGGTGGGGAGTCCAGGGTGGACCGGGGGGGGGAGGATGGGCAGGCCCCACGCCCTTGCAGAAGCCGCAGAGGGGAGGGCCTGACACCAGCAAGAGCGGGGACAGAGCCCAGGTCTGTGCCACCAGCCCCCCTGGCGTGCTGAGGCACGGCTGCCAGAGGCTCAGAGGCCTCGGCTGACTCTCTGGAGAGTCCCCTCCCAGAGGAGAAGCGCAGCTGGGGAGGCCGCATTGGACCTGAGGCAGAGACTGCCCAGAAAAGACCCAGCAGAGAATTCCAAGCAGGGCGGGAGGGGGCATCCAAGGGGCCAGGAGACCCCAGCAGGCAGCCGCACGCCTGGGCCAGCAGACGGAGGCCCACAGGGCATGGAGGCCACTGCGGGCATCCAGCTGGCCACCCGGGGCCCCAAGTCCTCCTCAGGAGTCCACCTCTGGGGGTGGGGCAGGCAACAGCAACCAAGGGGAGTGGGGTGGGCCCCTGGGCCCTATGCCCCCAGCCCGCGGGCCCATTTATGGAGTGTGGGTGCCGCAGACACCAGAGCTGCTCTGGATGAGGGGTCAGAGCAGGGTGGCAGGACCCAGGGAAGGGCTCGGGGCAGCTGGTGTGGTCAGGCAGGACCACGGGGGGCTGGCGGGGAGCAGAAAGGAGGGGAGGGGATGATGGCTCAGGGCGAGGGTGGGGGACAGAACCCCTGCAGGGATCAAGGCTGGTCACGCTCCCCTCAAGGCACTCACTTGGTGCAGCCGGGCCAGCACCCTGTCCCCGCTGCCTCCTGCCTCTGTCCTCCCGGCCTGGCCACCTGCCTTCCCCACTGGTGCCCAGTGTGTCCCCAGCCCCAGGGGCACAGGGTTAGATGCTCCTCTGTTGGTGAGCGACTCAGCGAATCCGGAAATGAGTGAGTGGATGGCCCGTGGACTGCAGGGTCAAGCCCAGAGCTAACCCTACGGGCAGGGCTGTGCTCCGGGCCTGCCCACAAGAGGCCGAGCGGACATGCCTCCTGACTGAGGGCTGGCAGCCCGGAAGACAGAACCTGGGGAGGCCATGCAGTTTTTGCCAACCCACCAGACAATGGGGGGAGGGGCACTGAGCGGGGGCGGGGGGCGGCACTGGATGGGGGAGGGGCACTGGGAGGGGGCACTGGATGGGGGAGGGGCAATTGGTGGGGGCACTGGGTGGGGGAGGGGCAATGGGCGGGGCACTGGGTGGGGGAGGGGCAATGGGCGGGGGCAATGGGCAGGGAGTGGCACTTGGCGGGGGAGGGGCACTGTATGGGGGAGGGGTATTGGGTGGGGGAGGGGCGCTGGGTGGGGGAGGGGCGCTGGGCGGGGGACGGGCGCTAGGCTGGGAGGTGTGCGTGCAGGGGGCCTGCTGGGTGGAGGGGAGAGGGGCACTGGGCTGGGAGGAGGAGTGTTGCAATCAAGAGTTGGCTGCCAGGGTGTTTCTTCACCCCCTGCTGCCTGACGTGGGACCCGGATCCCCGGGTCACTGAGCAGAGCAGCTCCTGGCACCCGGGAAAGTCTTGCCCAAGAGCGTCTCTCCCGGGAGCCCCCGCCCTGCTCGGTCCCACCCCCGAAGCCAGATGGCCCTTCCGTGGGCACAGCTGGGAGGGCTGTAGAAGCCCCCTGGGGTTGGGGGCTTGTTTCCCTGACCTCTGCCCAGCTGCTCCTTCAGCCCACCCTGTGGTCAGGGGGCCAGGAAAGACCCCCAAGACCCAGGAGCTGAATCCCCGGCTGGCAGGGTTCCCCGGAAGCCTTCCCTCGAGCTGACCGGGGTGGGGGCGCCTGCCAACCCAACTCTTCTGGGAGCTCATAAAAGGTTGTTTCGCCACCTCGGCCTGGAAATTAAAATCCACTGGAGGGGAAGGGTGGGAGGAAGAGGCAGCCAGGGGACACCAGTTGTTGGTGACCTGTGAGCAGGTCCCGCTCGTGGAGAGGCTCCCGGCCAGGCCCTGCGGCCCAGCACCGCAGGGGCCACCCTCCCCACCGGGCAACGCCGAGTGCTCGCTGCAGCCTCCCTGGGGCCACCCTGGGGGCACAGCCAGCCCTGACCGTCCAAGGTGCACTTCTCATGGCAGAGGGGCAACCAGGGTGCAGGGGGCACCGGCAGGGCTCCTTCCCCGAGAGCGGGGGCACGGCCTGGTGGAGCGCCCCCCGCCAGAGCGGCCTGTGGACCCAGGGGTCCTAGGGGTCACCCCCCGAGCCCCAGTGGTGGCGGCAGCAGGGCCCCAGACGGGGGAGGCTGGGCTGGGCCTGGGCTCAGGGCGAGCAGGCGGCGTCCCATGCATGACAGTAGGGGCTTCAAGCAGCGGGGCGCTCTTGCTCAGCAGAGGGAGCACCTCGGGCTGGGACCCCGGGAGAGCGGAGTCAGGCCAAGCCGGGCCCTTCCCAAAGGGTGTCCGAGCTCGGGGCCTGGCCACGGGGTCTGAACCAGGACAACCCTGCTTAAGGGCTGCAGGCAGAGTCCCCAACCCTTCCCAGGTGTGTCGAGGGTGCTTACGCACTGAGAGCCGGGTAGACCCTGGGCGTCCCCCATGCCACGGCCTGCTTGGAAGTTCGGAGCGGTCAGCTCTTCCATGGGATCCACATGGGGCCTCTGCCCACCCCCTGCGCCCCCGCGCCCTTCACCACTGTGACCCCTCAGGACCCAGCACCGGGTCAGCCAGAGCGGCAAGCCTGCCTCGCAGCACCTGAGTGAGCTGTCCAGCTGGCCCAGGACCGTGTGTGGGAGCCCGAGCGGACTGCCCGCTGCCCCCACCTGGGGCGGCCCCTTGAACCCACGCCGCTTGCTGCGCCCCTCAGGCCACCGTCAGTGCCGTGGCCGCAGAGCTGAAGGCCCTGCAGGCCCAGTTTGAGGACGCCATCTCTGCCCACCAGACGGAGGCCAGGGCCCTGCGCGAGACGCTCCAGGAGCTGGCAGCCCAGCGGAGCAGCGCAGGGAGAGAGGTGAGGGGCAGCACGGGGGGCTCCCACGGGCACCAGGGACCCCAGCCAGGGGCCACGTCCAACCAGCAGTGGAGAGACCCTGGGCGAGGGGCGCTGGCCACCCCGGACACAGCCCCAGGGTCGGGGTTAGAGGTGTGCTTGGGGGCAGCCGTGCGCCACCCCACCAAGCCCCTGAGGCCAGCTACAGGCTCCAGGAGCCGGGTGAGGTGTCCTTGGGGGGCCCGGCAAGGAGAGGCCCCAGGCAGGCGAGCGGGCGGGTGAGCGGGTTCAGCAGGCAGATCCGGGAGGTGTTGACGAAGGGGCTCTGACAGGCCCGGGGACGCCTGGAGGGGGGAGGGCAGGAGGGCACGGGGTGGGGAGGGACCGCGGGGCCCGCGACCTCATGCACTCCCGGGCCGGGTGCCAAGGCTGGCAGGGGCGCAGCGAGCGAGCGAGGAGAGGGGCTGGGCCCGCCCCCGGCACCCCGAGCGGGGCCGCCAGAGGAAGAGAGCGTGATTTAACATGACAGCATGTTTACTTTGGCCCCAAAGAGAAAGGTCTCTTTTCAACAGATTTCGAAGTCAGGCCTGGTCAGCGACCACACGGGGAAGCAGAAGGAGGCTTTAACACAGTGGGCAACAGGGGGAGGAGCCAGAGAGGCTGGGCACATCCGTGCTGGGGGTAAAGGGGGCGAGCACGGCCTCGTGGGAAGTTTGGGTTCCTCGATCGCCGCCCCCAGAAAGGAGAGGGGCCCCAGGAAGGGGCTGGGGTGATGGGGAGGCTGAAGTAGGTAAGGGGGGCAAGGGGAACAATGGCAGAGAGAGGGAGCCCAGAGAGCCCTCCCAGGCGCCAGGCTGGCCCAGAGTCACCATGGAAACCACAACATTTCACAGCCTTTTAACTGGAGGGACATCCAGGCCTCGGGCAGCCCTGCCTGAGGTCCACACGTGTGTGTGCGTGTACACATGTGTCTGCATGCATGTGTGGGTGTGTGTGCATGTGTGGGTGTGTGTGCGTGCATGTGTGGGTGGGTGTGTGTGCATGTGTGTGTGCATGTGTGGGTGTGTGTGCGTGTGTGCATGTGTGTGTGCATATGTGGGTGTGTGCATGTGTGTGCGTGCATGTGGGGGTGTGTGTGCATGCATGTGTGTGTGCATGTGTGTGTGCGTGTGTGTGTGCATGCATGTGTGTGTGTGTGTCTGTGCATGCACCCACCACCCAGCTCATATGCAGTGCAGACACCTCCATGCATGTAAAGACCACACTCCCATGCAGAGGAACACAGTGAGCGCACACACACATGCATTCACACATGCAAACACATATGGGCAGCACACGGGACTCCATGCACTTTCACGTGCACGTGCATCACACATGTGGGTGAATATGAGCATGCATGTGGGTGAACACGAGCACACATGTCTGCACATAGATGTGTGTGGGTGCACACACCACATGCTTGCACATGCTACGTGCACACACGCACGTGTGCTTACACGCAGGCCCGGGGCCCTCACAGCCTCTGCCCTGCTTTCCCGCCTCCATGCAGAGCCCTCGGGTCACCTCCCTGCAGGAGATTTCAAAAGAGGCTGTTTATACAATTTCTAGTAAAGAAATAATTATTATAATCACATTAAGCGATTTGGCTGTAAAATTCCTGTAAAAGGGATGGTTGTTCTCACGAGGCGGGGGGAGGGGGGTCCCCCGCGTTTGTTTTGCTTGTTTTCATCTCCTCAGCCCTGGGAAATGAAAACAGCTTTTTATGATGGATAGGCCCTCTCGCTGGTCCTTGACCTTCAGGGTGGATTTCTGCTGAGCTCGGCGGAAAACACTGCTCACGGTTGTGGCTCCCACATGTGGGGGGCGGGAGGGGAGCGGAGAGCGGCCCTTCCCAAAAACAGAACAACAAGAACCGTGGGCGGACGCGGGAGCCAGCGGGCCAGAGACCCGGAGAGTGCCCCACTGCAGCAGCCACAGAGTGGGGCTCGCTTCTAGCAAGCCAGCGCCGGACACCACTCAGTTTGTGTGGCTCCCCTGGAGGCTTCCTCCATCTCTTCCTGCAGGGATGGGGGGACATGCCTTCTCCAGGGTTCTCTGGTCAGAGGGGAGACCCGAGGTCCTGGCCAAGCCTCGGCGAGCCCCCACCCCATAGTCCCTGCTTCCAGGATGTTCTGCCCCTTCCCGGGGTCTGCACTCCCCTCCAGAGCCCCCCAGCAGAGGCTGAGCCCAGGGTCTGCAGGCAACCTGTGTCCCAGGGCAGTTTGGACCACTGACCCCCACCTGCAGTTCAGCTGAGCTCTCAGACTCACAAAACCACTGACTCCCCAGGCCCTGCCTGGAAGCTGTGGGTGAGGAGGCCCCAGTTGTGGGGTGACAGAGCCCAGTTCCGGTGTGGCGAGTGCCCTTCTCCGGGGCCAGCACAGGTCTGGCAGGGGACGAGGACACACCCGCCCCGTCTCCCAACTTGCTCAGCACATGGAGGCCCAGAGCAGCCTGAGGCCCCCACTTGC
This sequence comes from Capra hircus, assembly GCF_001704415.2. NCBI lineage: Eukaryota > Metazoa > Chordata > Mammalia > Artiodactyla > Bovidae > Capra > Capra hircus. The sequence goes on along the minus strand of NC_030810.1, from coordinate 876,000 downwards.
TCCACAGCCTGCCCTGGGGTCTGCCCCTCCATGCCGGGGCCCGCCCCGACCCCTGCTCCTGTGACAGCGACAGCCTGGCCCTGGCGGCTCTGCTGCAGCCGGAGAACCGTCAGGGAGCCTGCCTGGAGATGGCCCTCCCCACGCCCCATCCCTCCACTGACCTGTCCCTCCACTCCCCATGTCTCCCACTCCACCATCTCTCCATGGCCCCGTCTCTCCACGCCCTGTCTCTCCACTTCCCCTTCACCAGGTGGGATCTGAGGCCACAGACAGGGGCAGGGTTCCAGAGTCTGCGGCATGAGACGTCTGTCCACACCGAGGTGGGCAGGCCAGGGCCCAACATCCTCACTGAAGGACAAGAGTGGGCCTGAGGGACAGCAGGTGGGGACAATGCAGATGGTGGGCAGAGCTATGCCCCTCACAGGCCCTGCTGGCCAGTGACCACGTCCCAGGCGTGCGGGGAGGGCGCCCAGTGGCGCTCCAGGATCAGAAGGGGTCAGGGTGTTCCCTGCTGGGGTCTGGGATGGGCCCCCAGGAGCTGCCCTGCAGCTTCAGTGGGCCGGGCAAAGCCAGGCCTCCTGCTTCTTCAAGGCTGGAGGACCCGAGGCCAGGGACACTGCTGAGGCCAGAGCCCAGCCCGTGGCCCTCCACCACCCCTAGAGCCACCCGCTCCCCCTCAGGCCGAGACGCTGCGGGCACAGCTGGACGAGGCCCGCGAGGCGCTGGCCGCGCTGCGCCGGGAGCTGCAAGGCAGCGAGGAGACCCAGGAGGGCCTGCAAGGGGAGGCTCGGGACGCTCGCAGGGCGCTGGCCGACGCAGCCCGCGAGAAGGACGCGCTGCGGGATTCCAACACTGAGCTGCGGGCCGCCCTCCGCCGGGCTGAGCAGGAGAAGGCCAGGTAGGGCGGCGCCCAGGAGCAGCTCCCGCCAGCCCAGCCTGGTTAGGCCCCAGGGGCAGGGCGGTGGGACACAGGGTATCCTATAGGGCGGGGCCCGACGATGGTGCGGAGGGCCCACCAGGCAGGCCTGCAGTGCCAGCTGCCCACCCAGACAGTCTGCAGTGCAGGCCTGGGATGGGGAGGCTGGGACGTCCCGGGCCCGTCTGCATCCTCAAGAAGTTCCGTCCAGTAGGCGAGACAGGCCCTGAGCGGCCAGAAGGAGACGGCCAAGGGCTGGGGAGCGAAGGAGGCCTCCCAGGGGCAGGACGGCCTTCGAGTGCTCCAGCCTTCACGGGGAGCCTCAGAGGGGCAATGGGGAGGGGCCTGAGACCTGGGGAGAGGGGTGGCTGAGACCAGGGGAGGAGGGCTGAGACCTGAGGAGGGGGTGTAACCTGGGGAGGGGGGCTGAGATCCAGGGAGGGGGCTGAGACCCAGGGAGGGGGCTGAGACCCAGGGAGGAGGGCTGAGACCCGGGAGGGGGTGCTGAGACCTGGGAAGGGGGGTGCTGAGACCCGGGGAGGGGATGCTGAGACCTGGAGAGGGGGGTGAGACCCAGGGAGAGGGTGTAACCCGGGGAGGGGGGCTGAGACCTGGGAAGGGGGGTGCTGAGACCCGGGGAGGGGATGCTGAGACCTGGAGAGGGGGGCTGAGACCCGGGGAGGGGATGCTGAGACCCAGGAAGTGGGGTGCTGAGACCCTGGGAGGGGGTGTAACCTGGGGAGGGGATCTAAGGCCCGGGGATGGGGGGTGAGACCCAGGGTGGGGGGCTGAGACCTGGGGAGGGGGGAAGCTGAGACCCAGGAAGGGGGGTGCTGAGACCCGGGGAGGGGATGCTGAGACCTGGGGAGGGGGGTGAGACCCGAGGAGAAGGTGTAACCTGGGGAGGGAGGCTGAGACCCGGGGCGGGGGTGAGACCTGGGGAAGGGGGACTAAGATCAGAGAAGGGGGCTGAGACCTGGGGGGATGAGACCTGGGTGGGGGGAGCTGAGACCTGAGGGGGGTCTGAGACCCAGGGAGGGGGCTGAGACACGGCCATGGCGAGCGCCCTGGCCATCGCAGAGTCTGACCCAGACAGCGCATGCCCTCGGAGGCTGGGCTTCGGGAGGCTAGGATCGCCGGTGGGGAGATGGTGGCCTGCTGGTCTCCAGGATGGTCCCCTGGGGGTACCGGAGCCCCCCGCGCTCCCCAGCCTGAGCCCGCCCACACCCCTCCTCTCAGCTTCAAGCGCTCCACGGAGGAGAGGGAGCAGAAGGTCCTGGTCCTGGAGGAGGCCTGGGCAGCGGCCCAGAAGCAGGCCAGCGAGCTGCGGGCAGGCCTGCGGGAGGCGGAGCGGGCGGCCGTGGACACCCAGCGGCAGCTCCAGGAGCTACGCAGACAGGTGAGGGTGCCGCCCTGGATCCCCGCCCCAGAAGCAGCCCCATTCCTGCCTCCAGGCCCCCAGGGCACTGTCTCCAGGCTGGGAGCCGCAGCTGCAGTGCGCTGCTCACACCCACGGGGCCCAGGTTGGGCCTGCCAGCGAGACACAAGGGCACGCCCCAAAGTCCCTGGCTTAAAACAATCTCCCTGACGCCCATGGAGCCTGGGAGCCAGGAATCCAGCCAGGGGTCAGCACAGCTCTGCTCCGCAAGGACCACACTGAGGAGATCCGGCCACACGGGGCAGGGGGACAGACGGTGGGGTTCTCCCGACGCACCTTCCCCACACCCGGTGCCTGAGGCTGGCTGTGGGGTTTCAGCCAGGCGATGCCCACACCCCCGGGTGGCCTGGGCTACTCCCATCATGCCGCCTCCGAGCTCAGGGTGAACAGATGGGCACCACTTCATTCGCCACCCTTGGCTTCTGAGGCCGCGGCCACTGACACGACGACCTTGGTCTCAAGCTCACCCCAGGGGGGTCCTAGAGCCCCCCTCGTGTGAGAGGCCTGCCACGCGCACGCACACACTTTTTCCAGCTTTCTGCAGACACGGCGGTTGGTGAAACGCCTACTGTAGGGCCAGGCACAAGCACACTCCTTGCTCATGTGGCCTGTACACCAGGCATCATTCACGTCCCTGGGCTCCTCAGGGTTCCAGCCCCAAGATGGGAGGCACCAGCAGAGGCTGGGGAGTGGCTAAAGCGGTCAGCTCCTAGGGCCTGCTCTCCCAGGGGCGCAGAACAGACCGCAGCGCTGAGTGGGGCATGACTGATCCCCCCCCCCATTCCGTCTGCTGCCTGAGAGGGGGGGCCTCTCCCCAGAACATATGAGCAGGGGCGGGGGTCAGCACAGCTCGCCAACTACCCCAGCCCCTTCTGGCACAGGGGCCCAGGTGGCCCCGTCACAGTGGCCCCTCCACGTCCAGGTGACGACGCTGGAGGTAGAGAACCAGAGAAAGAGCCAGGAGCTGGTGCGGCTGCAGACCCGGGGCGCCCAGGAGCCGAGCCGGCAGGAGGCCCTGGCGCTGCAGACGCTGGTGGCTGAGGCGGAGGCCGCCCGCGAGGACGCGCAGAGGGAGGTGGGCGCCCAGCACCCGGGGATTCCGTCTGGCCGGAGCGGGACCGTGCGCGGGGGCCTGGGCACCTCCCGAGGGGTGGGGCGGCTGCATTTATTCCCCATTTGCTCAGGCCCCTCACCGACTGCAGAGGGACGCCCTGGGGGCTGGAGCGCAGCTCAGGCCGTGGGCAGGGTCTGCGGCAGCAGACAGGGTATCCGCATCGGGAGGGACAGGGCGGATGCTGCAGAGGCGCGGTTGGGTCAGGGAGGGCCCGTCCGCCCAGGGGCTGCACCACCGAGAAGAGGGAGAGGACGGTGGCCCAGCAGGAGGTCCGTGGGCACAGGTCCTGGTCGGGGGCAGGGGTCTGGAGGGGTGGGAGTGAAGTGAGCGGGAGGAGGGGTGGCCTGGCCTCTGGCCTGCGTGTGCTGACAGGACGGCATTCCGCTGGTCCCCTTTACCCCTTTGGAAGCCCATGGCGGGGGCCGTGGACTCAGGACGACAGCGGGTGAGCCATGGCAGACTGGCCTGGGGCTGGCCCCACACAGGCCCCGGAGCGGACGGCCTTTGGCCATTGCCCTCTCTGGCGAGGGTCATGTGGCTGCCAGCCAGGCTCTCTGCTGCCTGCCGGGACCTGCTCGGTGGTCCTGGGGTGCTCTCCCCACCTGGGCTCAGGGGTCCCCGCTGCCAGACATGCATTGGGAGGCAAGTCCAGGGTCCCCCAGCTGTGACACCCCAAGGAGGGGGTGAGGCCGAGATGCCTGGGGAGTCTTGGAGAGTCTGGAGCCCCCACACTCGTCCCACAGGTCCGGAGGCTGCGGCGGATGCTGGCAGAGGTGGAGGCCCGGGCCGAGACCCGGGAGAAGGACCTGGAGCGGCAGCTCTGCGAGAGCCGGGGGTCTGAGCGGGCCCTCTGGGCCGAGCTGCGTGGCGTCGCCCAGAAGCTGCAGCAGGCCAACGGCACGGCCGACAGCCTCCAGGTTCGCCTGGACGGGGCCTGCCACTGGGCCCGTGGCCTCGAACAGGAGCTGGCCCGGGCCAAGGGCGCCTGGCGGGAGGCAGAGGGCCAGCGGGGCCAGCTGTGGCCCACGCTCCACCCTGGCGTGGGGTTCCACGGACGGAGCCCCGCGGCCTCTCCTGAGCCGGCCGGCCCCCCCACCAGAGGTCAGTGCCCTCCGCGCCCACCCCGTCACCCGCCCGGGGCGCCCCAGCCCCCTCGCGGCTCTCCCCCAATCCCTCGCTCCCCGAGAGTGGGGCCAGCAGTGTGAGGGGGCGGGGCACTTGTGCGTCTGTGTCCGCCCCCCCACCACGCCCCCAGCACACCCCAGCGCGCCCCCACAGCCCCCTGACTGCGCCCCACCGCGCCCCCACCAGGGCCCAGTGGTCCCCTCTGTCCTCAGGCTCAGAGGGCCGGTCCCGCTCGCCGCTCCGGTGGCCCTCGCCCGGCCCTGGAGACCACAGGGCAGAGGGGCCCGGGCCTCCATGAGGGGCGCCCGGAGGGACCTGACCCAGAAGCTGAGGGATGCCCAGCGGGAGGGGTAAGGGGAGTGGCTAGGACACGCCGGCGAGCCGAGGGGGGGACGGGGAGGAGCCTCTCACTCTGGCTTCGGGCCTTCTGTCTGTCCCCCCCTGGCTCTGCTGAGACCCTGGCGGGACCCGGTGGGAGAAATATCACTAAACACTCAAGCCACTGGAAGCCCAGCTTCCCCCTTGTCCGGCTGCCTCTGTGCTCGGCCAGCAGCAGGGTCCATCCTCCGAGGACCCATCCCAGGGGCTGGCCAGGTCACCCCAGAGTGCTCCGGTGACCTGCCCTCTGGGGACTAAACCCCCACCCTGCTGCCCTGAGGACCCCCGTGAGCCCTGCCCCTAGCAGCCCTGAGCTGCCCACCGCCAGCCACCAGCGGGGCACATGGACTGTCCGCCCACCCACGGGCTGCCCCCAACCTCGGTCCCCCCCCAGGACGTCTGGCACTCCCAGACGGGGTTCCTGAGCGCCTGGAGGGGCGAGGCCAAGAGCGAGCCCACCTGGGCCCTCAGCCGCATGGAGCAGCTGCAGAGGGCGCTGGCCGTGGCGGAGAAGGGGAGCTCCAGCCCCCGCCCTGCCCCGGGCACCATGGCGCGGGTCGTCCTGGGAAATGCCAGGCTTGGGCCCCGGGGCCAGCCCTCAGCGCACACACCCACCGAGGGCATTCTGCACTTGGCAGCCGGTGGTCTTTCTCAGGTGTGCTTCCGCATCCCAAGAGAGTCTAGTCCAGAGACCTCCAGGGCCTCCCCGCCACAGTGCCCAGCCCGTCTGCGGTCACGTGGCCCTTCCCCCGCTAGGTCCCTGCCCTGCGTCACCCCCTCAGAGAGAGGGCCGCTGCCCTGCTGGTCACCCCACCTCATTTCTGTACCCCCTCCACACTGGGTCTGCTCAGGAGGCAGACCAGGGCCTGGCACCGCGTCCGAGGGAGAGGCTTCCAGGGGCAAAGCCAGAAGTAGAGAAGGCTGGGTGGGAAAGGGTCACCTCCTCTAGAGACCTTGAGCTTCCAGGCAGGACAAGTAGAGCAGGGGACGATCAGACGGAGGCCTCTCCACCAGCTGGGTGTCGGCCACCTAGACCCACGGGGCCTCAGTCTCCCGGGCCGTGCAGGTGCCCCCCGAACCTGGGAGCCAGGTGAGTGGTCCCGCTTGCCCCCGAGGCTGGCACCAGGTGGAGGACAAGCTGAGCAGTGCACAGGCCCTGCGGGCTCTGCAGGAGGAGGCGCTCCCGAGGCTGCAGGCAGGGCGCCCAGCACATGCGGCGGGCCACGAGAGGTGGAGGCTGCCGGTGGGGAACACCCACACCCCAGGGCAGTGGGGGGACGGGGAGGCCGAGGGGGCTGCTGAGGAAGGAGAGGTTTCAGCTGCCCGTGGTCAGAGGCCGCTGAGCTGGCTGAAGCAGATGGCTCCCAGGCACACTGGGCCCCGAGGAGCTGACTCCTCAGGGCTGACCCGGGCAGAGCATCTTTGAGGTAGTCCAGCCCTTACTTTACAGACTGGGGAACCTGAGTCCTGAGCAGGGAGCAGCTTGGCCCCCACGGCACAGCGAGCAAGGGGCAGGGGCAGGACAGACCGCACCCGCCCAGATCTGTGCTTTCAGGGCAGGGAGGGGTGACACCGGGCCAGCCTAGGCGCTCTCCAAGTGTGCGGGGTCAGGGGCCAGGTTTACCCGCCGTGGGACCAGGTCCTGGCTGGGAGCTCGTGAGGTGCCCAGGCACTGGGGGAGGGGCTGAGAGAGCAGGGGAGGGGCCCAGGCTGTGTTCCGTCTCACATACATGTTCACGTGTGTCTGCTCCATGCACATTTAGAAGCAATTTCCTGTTTGCAGGTTACAGTTTTCGAAATGTCTCTATTAAATTAACCTCACAAATGCACCTTTCACGTACTGCATCGCCATTCTGTCTCCTGAGTTTATCAGAGCTAAGAATCACGTGTCGGCTTTTCCCACTACAGTTACTGGGAGGCGGTGTCTCCTCTTATTTCTCACAGTCTTTAATTTCTGGTTTCTGTGACGCCCTCTGTCTAACGTGACCTGCAAGCTCCTGTGCCCTGCCCCGCGCTACTTGCCTTGAATCTACCCTGCTCAGTGCTGGCAGTGCCGCCCCACCCCACCACCCCGACCTTGGACTCTGCACTTGACTCTGTGTGTATTTGGCCATCACTTCGTCAGCCTCCCTTCAGTTCCCCTCAGTCGCTCAGTCGTGTCTGACTCTTTGCCACCCTGTGGACTGCAGCACGCCAGGCCTCCCTGTCCATCACCAACTCCCGGAGTTCACTGAGACTCATGTCCATCGAATCTGTGATGCCATCCAGCGATCTCATCCTCGGTCGTCCCCTTCTCCTCCTGCCCCCAATCCCTCCCAGCATCAGGGTCTTTTCCAAAGAGTCAACTCTTCGCATGAAGTGGCCAAAGTACTGGAGTTTCAGCTTCAGCATCAGTCCTTCCAAAGAAATCCCAGGGTTGATCTCCTTTAGAATGGACTGGTTGGATCTCCTTGCAGTCCAAGGGACTCTCAAGAGTCTTCTCCAACATCACAGTTCAAAAGCATCGGTTCTTCAGCACTCAGCTTTCTTTATAGTCCAACTCTCACACCCATACATGACCACTGGAAAAACCATAGCTTTGACTAGATGGACCTTTGTTGGCAAAGTAATGTCTCTGCTTTTTAATATACTCTTTAGCTTGGTCATAGCTTTTCTTCCAAGGAACAAGTGTCTTTTAATTTCATGGCTGCAGTCACCATCTGCAGTGATTTTGGAGCCCCCAAAAATAAAGTTTCTCGCTGTTTCCATTGTTTCCCATCTATTTGCCATGAACTGATGGGACCAGATGTCACAATCTTCGTTTTTTGAATATTGAATCTTAAGGCAAGTTTTTCACTCTCCCCTTTCACTTTCATCAAGAGGCTCTTTAGTTCTTCCTCAATTTCTGCCATAAGGGTGGTGTCATCTGCATATCTGAGGTTATTGATGTTTATCCGGGCAATCTTGATTCCAGCTTGTGCTTCTTCCAGCCCAGCGTTTCTCATGATGTACTCTGCATAGAAGTTCAACAAGCAGGGTGACAGTGTACAGCCCTGACGTGCTCCTTCCCCGATTTGGAACCCATCTGTTGTTCATGTCCAGTTCTGACTGTTGCTTCTCCGCCTGCAGTTTCTCGGGAGGCAGGTCAGGTGTTCCCGTGTTCCCACCCCTTGAAGAAATTAAAGCTGTGTGCTGACTGCACTCTGCTTTCCTTCCATCGCTGACAGGACGCTCACTGCTGTAACACCCCCTTTCTGTCCTTTTGCTGGGGGGCCGTGTGTGTGTGTGTTTCCCCGCCCCCCTTCCCTCCAGCGTCTGCACTTGGCATCACAGCTCCTCCCCTTCCTGGTCGCCTCTGGGGCAGGGCGGCCCTGTAACTGAAGCACTTTCCCTGCTGTTCAGAGTTAAGCGTGAAGAGAATGTGCGCGTCTCCTGAGCTCAGGGACCCCTTGGCTGGGCCCCGGGTGCACACCTGCGCCTCTGGGCTTAGAGAGCCTGCTCTGCTCTGGGCGGTTCCCACTGAAACCTCGCTGCAGCCCGCCCTCCGCTCTGGGCCCCGCCCTCCGCTCTGGGCCCCGCCCTCCGCTCTGGGCCCTCCGCTCTGGCCCCGCCCTCCGCTCTGGGCCCCGCCCTCCGCTCTGGGCCCCGCCCTCCGCTCTGGGCCCCGCCCTCCGCTCTGGGCCCCGCCCTCCGCTCTGGGCCCCGCCCTCCGCTCTGGGCCCCGCCCTCCGCTCTGGGCCCCGCCCTCCGCTCTGGGCCCCGCCCTCCGCTCTGGGCCCCGCCCTCCGCTCTGGCCCCGCCCTCCGCTCTGGGCCCCCGCCCCTCCGCTCTGGGCCCCGCCCTCCTTGCTGACCTTGAACTTCACCTTCCTGTCACGGCTCCCACCAAGCTTGGGGACTCAGGGTCTGAGAGAGCTCAGCCGCCCTGGCTGCTTTCCCTTCCTCCCCACGGCCCTGGGCAAGCCCTCATGTTTTCACAGAGGATGGTTCACTCTCTGGCTCCAGCTCTGGTCTCACCTTCTTGAGAAAGTCAGTCACCGTCTTCTGACAAGATTCGCATTTATCACTTTTCAATTCAAGACCCTCAGATCAAACGCTGGGAACTGGCTGCTCTCCTGAACCATAGTTGACAGCAACTTACTTGCTAGTTCTTTTTCCTTCTTTCAAGAAGGAGGTCTGGTCTTGTTCCAAGCTGGGGTACAGAGGAACCCATCAGGGGCTTCAAGTGTCTCTGCCCAGACATTTCAGGCTCAAAGGAAAGGCAGAGAGCCAGATTCCAAGGGGATCCACGGGGGCCGTGGGGAGACATGAGACCACCATGCGGAGGTGTGGGGGAGCCACGGGGAGAGGCGGGGAGATATAGGGGCCATGGGGAGGGGAGAGAGTCGTGGGGAGATGTGGAGACATGAGGAGGTGTGGGGGAGTGGCACCAGAGACGTTGCTAAGTCCCCCAGAACTTTTCTGTTCCAGGAATACAGAAAGTGAGGCCTGACCTCCGAGCACAGCTGGGGCCCTTCCTGGTGACTCAACCCCTATGACCTTGGTCCCTGGAGGCCAACCCCCACCCCCTGCACCCCTTTCAGCCTGACTTCTGAGGTCCCTACATGGGTTTCCACATGGGGGTCCTACATGGGGGTCCTACATGGGGGTCCTACATGGGCCCCCCTCGGGTGCTGACAGCATCTTTGGGGTGTTGTTTACATCTCTCTGCCCACATTCATTTTTCTGTTTGGCCAAGTGTTTAGCAGAGCGTGTGTGCTAAAATCTATCCAAATTATGTCCAATTTTTCTAAGAATCCTGGCAATTATCGATTCTCCTATTTTTAGGCCAGTTGGCTTCCTCTGCTCTCCATCGTTCGGGAACCCTCAAAGTCCCTGTCTCCAGCTCTGAGGAAAGTTTCCCAGTTTCTGTGACCCGCTGGCCATTTCGGTGGGCATCGGGGAGGGGTTTCAGGTGCCCCTAAGTCAGCAGAGGCCCCCGGCGCCCGACTCCCAGGGAACCTGAGCTGCAGGGTTTCCCTGGGCACTCAGGACTCACGGCCACACACTCCGCTGCGCACAGCGCGTCCAGGCCAGGTGGCCAGGCTGCCAGCATGAGCTAGAGCGAGCCCTGCCGTTTACAACATCTTTCACTTTCACGGACTGGATTTTTCCCCTGTTTCACATAAGCCAATGTGTTTGTCAAGAGAAAGTTAATTAAAAACATATTTTTCTAATTAAATGGTAGGCTGTGCTATGCAAACAGTAAGATTCTTGTTTGAGAACAAACCACCCCCCGCTCTCCGCCGTTTCCAGGGCTACCCTGGGAATTCAATAGATCAACAACGTAGACCCGAGCCCTGAGGTTAGGACACGCGCGAACACAGGCCCCCGGGGGGGCCCGTAGGCCGCTGGTGGCCCAGCCAGCGGGAGGCACGGCGGGGGTCCTGGCGCCCGCCCACTGGGAGAGGCCGCCCGAGGCTGTCCTTGGCCCAGAGCCAGGTCACGGCCTCAATGGCTCAGAGGGCTAACTGCGGCCTCCTGGCACCCAGGCATGCCACGTCCACCAGCTTGCCACACGCCCTCCACACCCTCCGCTCTTCCACAGAGAGCTCGCCTCCAGGGCCTGAATCAGGCTTCCATCCAGGTTCTAGAAGCAAAGCGGGGAGCGGCTCGGCCTCCCGGGCCGGAGGCGCTGGCCCACGCTGTGGCTGGAGTGGATTCCTAGCGTTTGATCAGGAATGTCTGTGTTCCTTTAGGGTGCCATACTTCCCCAGGTTCTTTAATGTGTTACATGTATTCTATTTTCATAAAATGAACTGATGAGCTTCCCATCTCTTTCTATCACCTGCAAGAGTCTAAACAGCCTCAGCGCTAAGCTTTCTTGAAAGGTCGCGTTGAGCTGGCCTGCAAGCTCCCTGCCGTGCCTGTCCTCTCAGATAACCATCTGAATCCCCTCTCCCAACTTTCCCCCACTGGTCTGTTTCCGTTTTCCATCTCTTCTGGGGTCAGCTTTTGACATTTGGAAATCACTCATCTCATGGTTTTTAATGCAACACCAGGGAGCCACTCTCATATTTAACCATTATTTACATGTGTTGTTGCCGCTGCTCATTCACTAAGGCGTGCCTGACTCTTTGCGAACCCATAGCCTGCAACATGGCAGGCCTCCCCGTCCATCACCATCTCCTGGAGCTTGCTCACACCCATGTCCATCGCGTTGGTGATGCCATCCAACCATCTCATCCTCTGTCGCCCCCTTCTCCTCCCACCTTCAATCTTTCCCAGCATCAGGGTCTTTTCAAATGAGTCAGCTCTTCACATCAGGTGGCCAGAGCACTGGAGCTTTAACTTCAGCATCAGTCCCTCCAGTGAACACTCAGAGTCGATCTCCTTTAGGATGGACTGGTAGTTATGTTAAGAGATTTCTGTTTCTCTTTAACTTGCCAACAGTTTGTCTGTTTTATTGGCCTTTTCAAAGAATTAACTTTTATCTCTTTTCTCCTTTTTGTCTAGTTCATTCGTTTCCATTTTTATCCCTAATACCATCCTTTTTGTTGTTGTAACATTTCTGATCTCTCTGATTATATAAGTGATGTATTTATGTTTAGGCTTATTCTTTCAATAGCAAATTTTTCAATATTAGCACACTTTCCTTCATCATGCTTTTCAATATGAATTCTACCCCCCTCCCTTTTTTTTTAACCAGTTTTCTAGGAGTTTCTGTCTTTATTTCTTCTTTCATTCAAAGGTCATTTATTAATGGAAGAATAATCAAAGCTTGTGTCTCTTTCTGTCACTTGTCTTACTGGGAGCCAGTGGCTCTGGGCGGTCAGAGCTTTCAGCCGGCTTGCAGGCGGCCCTTTGCCCCTCTCGCAGGCGGCCCTTTGCCCCTCTCGCAGGCGACCCTTTGCGCGCGCACCTGCCGTCTTGGTTGTTGATTTTGGTTGTTGTTTCTTGGTTCAGTTTCTCTACTTGTTTGTGGTACATCTGGAGGGAAACTGGACAAGTCGATAGCAGTTTACAGAGAAGAGGAGTTTGAGATTTTCCAAGGGATTTTGAAAGAGAATAAGAAAACTGACTGTAACAGTCGTGCGGTGAAAGTGGCAGAGGTTGGCGTGAGGGCGGGCGAAGAGGCGAGCAGGGCAGAGCTGGAAGCTTCCAGCTGCCAGGAACCTACCGCAGAGCGGGCCTCCGGTCGGGGCCGCTGAGGCCCACTGTGTAAACAGAAGGGCTCTGCCCCTTACACATGAGCACTTCCCAGTGACGGTTCTGTCCCAGGACTGGCCAGAGGGCTCCGGGCTCCCAGAGGGCAGGACCAGGCGCAAAGGGCCGCCTGCAAGAGGAGCAAAGGGCCACCTGCAAGAGGGTACCTGCCGCCCATGCCCACCCACACCGGCCACTGGCCAGCCGATGAACGGACCTGTCCAAGTCACCAGTGGATGAGAAGGTTGAGGCCCTAAGTCCAAGAGCTCAGAGGGACGGGCTGGGCTCTGCTCCTGTGAAACAGGCCGGGTGATGAGCGGCATCCCCGCCTGCAGCGCTGGTGACTGAGGCATTCCTGCCTCTGTGACCCCCACGCTCCGGCAGCCCTCATATGAGGGGTCCCCACAGCTCTCCCATCCTTCTCTTGGTCCCGGCAGGAACCCCGTGAGATCTCATCACGCCCGTTCACAGAAGGGAAACCCAGGCTGGGCGCTGGTCCAAGGGTGCACAAGGAGCCCCAGCCCCTTCCTCAAACCCAGGAGCTGCCGGAGCAGACATCAAGCCTGGGCAGGAGGGCTGGGCGGTGTGCCCACCTGCAGCTGCACCCCACTCTGAGCGCTGTGGGCTGGTGACGCCGGCTCGGCCAGCCCCCACCTGTCTCAGGATCAGGGCTCAGAACCAAAGGCACCCAAGGAGGAGACCGACCCAGTGGGGCACAGGGTGATGTTCATGAAGGGCGGCCACGCCGTTCCTGCTGCGATCATTCCAGTTACAGAGTCCCGTACAAGCCGCATCAGCACGAGAGTAGCGCGATGCTCCACAGGAGCGCCTGGGCCTCCTTAAAAGCCTGTGAAATGGTTAAGCCATATTTGAGGGAAACTTCTGCTTTTCCACTGGAAAATGTATACAAACAGAAAACTGTCATTTCCAAAATTACAAAGAAGGCTGAGACTTCAATTTTAGGTGCAAGCGTTGCACTCCTTCCTTAGGTTAAAGTACTGAACAGTCAGAACCCCAAACACCGACACAGGGTCACTCCGCCTGCCCCTTCCTCACCCAGCCTGGGACAGGACCCCGGTCACGGCCCTGCCCTCCCCGAGCCCGTCCTCCTCCTGCATCCAGGGAAAACTGCCTGGGAGAGGCTGTGACAGCCCCTTCGGCACCCCGCTCCCTGTGAGCCACGCGTGTGCTGCCTGAGCCTGTAGCCCGAGGGCTGAGCCTGATGGATCATCGGGACCCCTGTCTTCAGGTCCCCTCTCTGGCTCTGTGCCCCCCACAACCCACACCCCTCCCCTCACCGCTGTCCCATCTCCCCTCCCCCAGCCAGGCTTCTGGAAGGGCTGCCCGCCTCCTGTCCCCAGACCTCAGCACCCCAACCCTGCCGCCTCACACACAGAGACCACCAGCACCCTGGTCCCGTCCAGAGGGTCCTTTGGGGCCTGATTCTCCGGCCTCTGGAGCATCCCGCACAAGGGCCCCCCGTCCCTCCCGAGCTGCGCCAGCTCGCCGAGCCTCCCGGGGCTGTGTCTCCTCTTCCCTCTGCTCGAAAGTCCATTTGCTGCCCCCTCCCAGCCCGAGCCACCGCAGGCTCCCTGAGGACAATCTCGGGGACCCCAGTTCGCCTCCCTTGCCCCCTCACCTCTGCTTTCCCACTCAGCCGCCCACAATAGGACAACATGCATTCCCAGAGGCCCAGGCCCACTGTGCCGGCTCCAGCCGCAGACACAGGGCGCCTTCGCCTCTCACCGAGGCTCCAAGCGGGGTGGGGGGCCGGCAGGCTCGTGGCGCTGGGCTGTCAGGCTAGGAAGGCAGTGGGCAGCAACAGGCTCGGGCTGAGGAGGAAGCCCCAGCGTCCCGGGAGCACTGCAGCAAGCCCAGAGGAAGCAGGCTGCATGTGGTGGGCATGGGGCCGAGCCCCACAGGCCGTGCGAGCTTCCGAGGACTATCAGGGTCTTTATTCCAAGGGCCAGGAGCGAGGCAGGGACGACAGGCTTGTCTTCCGAGGCCGCTCTGACCACAGTGGGGAGGTGCCTTTGCCCGCACCAGGCCAACAAGCCCTGCTTCTAAAACTGTGAGGGGTGCCCACTGTACTCGACAGTTCTTGCTTCTTTACACGCCGGCCCTGCACATGATCCAGGCAGACGCCCGGTGCTGCGTCCTCTGGAGCATACCTGGGCTGTGCCCCCAGGACCGCCTGAGTCTGCCTCCCCCAGGAGCTGCCAGACGCTGCGGCTGGGCCTGGATGGGAGCTGGGGGCGCAGCCAGGGCCCCGGCGGGGGTGGGGGGCAGGCCTCTGGAGGAGCCGCTGGCCCGCCTGGAGCGCAAGGGCCGCAAGCCTAAGGGCACTCGCGAGCCCCTGCGGCAGGGGGTGGGCCCCGGGGGGCACGGTCCTGCCTTCCTTCGGAATTAGTCCCTCGGTGTGTAGTGGGACATCCAGGGAGACGCTAGGGGCTGGCGTCAGGCATCCAGCCCCCAGCGGGGGAAACCCAGGCGGGAGGGGCGCGCGGGGAGTTGGGGCCTGAGGTTGGCTACTCCACTGCGGGTGCCCCGACGAGGACAGCGGGTGCCCCGACGAGGACAGCGGGTGGACAGTGGACATGCGCCTTCAGCGAGGGTCATGAGCCGGGCCAGGGGCCCAGCCTCAGGCCGGAGCGCCTGGTCCACGCGCCGCCCGCGCTCGGATCAGGCGCTGGGCCCGGCAGCAGGGAGCGCGCGGCGCGCGGCGCGGAGAGGCGCGTCCTGCGGGAGGGGCGGCCGCGCTGCGCCCCGGACGGCCCGCCTGCAGGGGGAGCTCGGGGTGCGCCGGGCGAGGCCGCGGGGAATCAGGGGGTGGAGGGGGTGGTCTCTGGAGAGGTGGGGGTGGAGAAACAGGGAATGAGGCGTGCAGGGGCTGGGTCAGGGGAGGCACAGGCTTGGAGGGGCTTCTCTGTCTCAACCTGCGAGTGGGGCCTCCGCCTGACCCGGGCCTGTCCCCCTGCCGCCAAGCTCAGCGTCAGCCCAGGGCTGGCAGGCCCCCCGTGGACCTCCCTGCCCCTCCGCAGTGTGACCCCAGCCCTACCTTTGCTGTCCCCGGGGAAGCTCCCAGTCATGGCAATCACCTCCCATCCCACGTGGTTCCTGCCGTGTGAGCCAGTGCTGCCTGGAGCTGTGTGGTCCTAGCATGCGGCCGCCCACCCCCGGAACCCGAGTCCCCTGGAGGGTGTGTCCTGCCGCCCTGGTGCCCGGAAGTGTGGGCACAGATGACCGGGTCTGCGCTGGCCCTGGGCAGAGAAGGGAGGGTTTGTCCCTCATGAAGGTACAGGTGATGGTGTCCAGCAAGGGCCTCTCAGACGGGGGCACAGGGTCCAGTGGTACATGGCTCAACCCCTGGACTTCGCAGGGGCCGGTGGATTCCTGAGCTTGTCAGGGGTCACTTGCCCCGCGGGGTCCTGCACAGACCAGTTCCACGGTGGGGTGGGGCTTGTCTGGGTATCCTGGGCCAAGGGCAGAAGGACCCAGGCACACAGAGGCCAGGCTTGGCCGTATCAGCACGTAGCCGTGGCCGCTGGGATGAGTGAGAAGCTGGCCGTGCCAGGGGCTCTCGGACTTGGAAGGACAAAGATGGGGTGGGGGCCGTGTGAATAGGAACACGGAATGAGGAGGGCTGGCCCAGGTCGAGAGGAGAGGCAGAGGCCGCCGCCACAGCAGGGCAGGATAGGGTGCCTGTGAGCAGAACCGGGGCAGCGGGGTCCCCGCAGGGGCTGATGACTGCCTGTACCCCCGCTGGTGATGAGGAGGGTGGGCTCCGGAGCAGACCGACCCTCAAGCCCCAAGGCAGGACAGCGAGGCCGCGCCGGCAGGGCACCACCTGGGGCACGCTGTCCAGCTGAGGTGGGCTCAGGGATGAGAGGGCATTCCGGAGGGAAGTGGCCAGGTCAGTGGGGTGGCAGTGGGAGGCAAGGACCCTGGGGACAGAATTGGGGTCGGGACGGAGGCTCAGGGGCCAGCAGATCGGGATGGTCACTGAAAGCCAGTGGCCAGCCTGTCCACACAAGGCCTCTTGCCCTCCTGAGAGGAGGGTTGGCCGGCTGGGCCCAGTCAGCAGGACCCTGTGCTGAGCTGGGGAAGTCGAGGGCTCCGTGGCCACTCAGGGTGGGGGGCCTGGGGGGGCCGGGGGGCCCAGATGGCACTGCCTTGGGCAGCAGCCCTGGAGCCCGGGGGGAGGGGAGGAGCAGCTAATGAGTTCCAGGAGGTCAGCTGTGAGGGGCCCGAAGCCCATAAACCCTTTACTGGTGTCTCAAGAGGGGAAACCCGGATGCAGCCGTTTATTTATTTTGGATTTCACTTTTCTCTCCTCTTTTTAACATGCGCATCCAGGAGTGTAACTGGATTTTTAAAGAAACAGGACTTCCTTTTGCAGTGGAGGAGGGCTCTTGCCTTCCTTCAGTCCTGAAGAAGAAAGGACCCTTTGCTGCTGTGGTATGGCCCCTGGCCCTCTGCCCTCCAGACCCGCCTGCCTCGTCCCAGGGCCCCCAGAGGCCAGGCCCGTCCAGAGGGCAGTGGGGCAGGTCTAGGGGGCTCAGAAGCAGGGACCGGCCAGGTGGCCCCTGACCACTGCCCCACCCGGCCCAGAGCCGGTGTAGCGGAGATGGGTCTTGGTCGGGGCCCAGGTTCCTGTCCTGCCCCGGTGACTGACAGCCAGGCCAGGTCCACCCTGTGTGTCAGCTGCTTCCTCCAAAGGGACCATCCCCATGGGGGCAAAAGGAGCCCCTAAACCTTCCCCCAAAGACCATGTGTTCCTTCAGTGGCCAGTGGCTGAGCATCTACCCCAGCTCTCCCATGCCCTCTGTAGGGCATGGCAGCCGTGGGGCCAGGAACGGCTGTGCCCAAGCAGGGCAGTCCCCAGGCAGGCAGAATGTGGACACAGAGGGCTCAGGGGCTGGGGGGTCTAGGTGGGTGTGGGTCCCGGAAGCTGGGTCTGGCCAATGAGTATGAGCTCACACATGGGACAGACAGGCTGGACCTCTCTGGTGCAGAACAGTGCAGAGACAAAGCCCCGGGCAGTGAGGGGCTCCACCAGGGAGACCCCTCAGGTCTCAGGGATCCATGGCCCTGCGGGCATTGGGGGAACAGTCAAGGACCTGTAAGCCAATGCATGGGCCAGAAGAGGGGCGGCGTGGGAGACGCAGGGTCAGGTAGGCCTGCAGGTGCTGGGGGTGCTCTGTGTGTGCTGGGGGTGCCTGCCCTTCCCCCACGGACCGCCCCTCTGTCACCAGACAGGGGATTGGCAAGTAGGGGAGGGGCAAGCCTCAGCTTGTGATGCCTGTGGGACCCCCAGTCCAGCCAAGTGGAGAGGAGGACACCATTAAAACAGACGCAAGTCTCATTTTGGAGGCCTGTGGGCAGGATTCCAGCCCAGACAAGGCCCAGAGTTCGAATGTGTGTACAAAACCCCGAGCCCACCTGCCGGCCCAGGAGGGGGCCTGGACCCCCACAGAGGGCAGTGGGGCCACCTGGACGCCCTGGGCCTCTGCGCAGCCCAGCCTGGGGTGGGCAGTGATGCTCCTGGGGTTTCCCCCAGGTCCAGACGGCGGAGCTGGAGCAGGCCCACAGCCAGCAGCTCCAGGAGCTGGTCGCCCAGCACCAGCGACTCCAGGCTGCCAAGACCGAGCGCCTGCACGGGGCCCGACCACAGGCTGCACAGGCCCCAGTATCCCGAGAGAGGGCCCAGCAGCAGCAGGTGAAGGTGCTGGAGGGGCAGGTGGGCTGGCAGGGGTGCACAGGGAAGGGGGTGCTGTGCCTGCCTGGCCTCAGCCTGAGCTCCTCCAGGCCACCCCAGGGCCCCTACGTGTCCTCCCGTCACCCCACAGTCACTGAGGGGCAGAGGCAAGTCACCACCCTCTCCATGCCGCCACCGTCCCCCATCAAGAGGGGTGGGGACAGTCCCGCAGTCAGAGGTTGCTGGGTGTGAAGTGTCCAGACGTGCCTGGCACACTGCACCGTGGTGGCTCCAGAGTTGGGGACAGGTCAGCAGTGTGGGGGGGGACGGGGTGGGCACAAAGCAGAACAGCGCTTTGAGCATGTAACTCTGCCCCCTCATGCACGCACACACACATGCACGCACGCACTCTGCCCCCTCACATGCACACACATACATGCACACACGCACACACGTGTGCACACTCATGCCTGTGTGCGCACATGCACGCAAACACACACATGCTGGTTAGGGCTGCCCCGTGTGCTCTGAGCGCTCAGACACCAGGGAGCCGGTTGGTCAAAACCCCCATTTCCTGGACGAGGAACCTGAGGCCGGGACACGTAGTGAAGCCTGCTCCCCCTGAGCAGTGTCCCTCCAGGCAGCATGGGCTCGGCTCACCCGCCAAGGAGCTCTTTGTCCTCATCGTGGCGGAGCGGAAGGGGTCCAACCAGCGGGGTGGGTGGTCGCCTCGGTGCCCAGGACGCGGTGGTGGTGACCTTGCACACAGGTAGGAGCAAACACCCTGTTGCTGCTGGTGCGTCTGCCCGTCCGCCTGGAGCTTCTCCGCAGGCACACCCTCCTTGGGAGCCGGGGACTGAGGCCTCCCAGTCCTTCCGGCCATGGTGCTCAGCCATGGGGCCCACCCGCCCTCCTGAACTCCTGCCTGTCCCCAGGTGGCCAGCCGGAGGCAGCCGCTGGACCGGGACGTGCAGTGGCTGCAAGCCTGCCTCCACCAGGCCTTCCGGGCCAAGAAGTGAAGGCGGCTCCCAAGCCCAGGTGGCCAGGCCGCCCCAGCCCCGACCAGCAGGCAGCAGAACCACTGCACAGCAGGGACTCGAGCTCAAGGGGCGCCCTGGAGTCAGCGGCGCCCTCTGACCCTTGACCGCCAAGCTGCCCCGGCCCTCAGGGGCCCAGGGCTGGCCCGGACTCTGGCAGGCGAGGACCGAGCTCTGGGCCCTGCTCTTTGAGGCGCCCCCCAACCCCCGGCTGCACGGGGCCTCCCTGCGGCCCGCGTCCGACCTGGCACCAGGCAGGCGTGCTGACCGGGCCAGGTCCCGGCAGGCCGACTTCCGCACCGCGGGCTGCATTCCGTGCCCTCAGCTCTGTAAACACAGGGAAACACGTGGAGAACATTTCCACCAACTGGAGCCAAAAACATAATGTCCTGCAAGGCCCAGCCGCCACCTCTCTGCGCCCCGAGGCAGCCCGACTCCGCCTCCAGGAACTGCGGGGCCGTCACGGTGGCAGGTGGCTGGAAGTGACTCAGAGTCCGGTCCCCGTGACTCACTGGCCGCGAGAGGCCCTGGGGTGTAGACGTTAGAGTTGTTAGAGGACCACCCGATTTCCCAGCCCATAAACGCTGGGAATTCCTGCGGGAATCCAGCCCTGGCTGCCACAGAGACCAAGGCAGCCATCTCAGGCCGGGCGGTTCACCTGTCAGCGTTTTTCCCTCTTTTCCCATGAACACGGGTCAGGGCGATCTGGTTCCGCTCCAAACGGCCTCTGGTTTCGTCAGTGACGTGTTGACAACATCTGTGGGCTCCAGCCAGCCCAGGACATTCCTCGAGCACAGGTGCCAGCTGCAGCCCACCGGGCTCCCGGGGGGTGAGAGGGCTGAAGCTGGCAGAGCCCCCCACCCCCGTCATGTGAGCTGTGGCCCGAGCGTGTGACAGCAGCCACCTGTCTGCTGCAACATGGACCCAGCCTGAACCCCAGGCTGTCCTGCCGGAGCCCCTCCCGGATGGAGCTCAGTCATGGGGTGGCCGCATGTCGTAGACTGTGCAAAGAGGTGTCTAGAGAGAGGTGGCCAAACACTCTGCATCCCGCCTGTCAAGACTGTCCAATTACTGGCAGCTGTGTTGAGAAGGATTCTGAAGTTCGACCCAGGATCAGAGCGGAAGAGTGTTCAGTTCAGTTCAGTCACTCAGTCGTGTCCCACTCTTTGCAACCCCATGGACTGCAGCACGCCAGGCTTCCCTGTCCATCACCAACTCCCAGAGTGCGGTGGAGAGTGTGGTGACCCATTAGCATTGATGCTCCGGGCAAAGGAGGCGTTGGTGCTGGTAGACGCCAGACAGTCACCCACTGCAGCGGCCGGTTAGAGAGCAAAGAGCAACCCAGAGACACCGCCCCCCAGGCCACTGCTGGAGAGCATCGCACAGACGGGAGGGGAAGGCCCTGAGACAGCGTGTGACTCTCAGGACCTCTTCCCTTCCTCCCTGGCCTGGCAGCCCAGGGACCCGGCAGTCCGCTCCCTGTGGAGGAGGGACCCCGAGGGCGGCGGGTGGAGAGCAAGGAGACAAGCGCAGCCGGAGATGAGTTGGCTTTGATGCTCTCCTCTCTGCAGGCCTGGCCCCTCGGGGTCGCATGTCTGGATCGAAGCTCCCAGCGCAGAGGAGGCGCTCAGTGGGTGCCCACAGATGAAAGAGGAACAGAGCCAGATGCAGGAGGGGTCGGAGAGACATCCCAGCACTGACCTGCGAGCCACCTGCGCTTGGACCAACGTTCTCCTGGGGATTTCCGGACCCTCCTTGCCTGGCTGCTCCCGGGAGACCTTACATGCCTGGGACCCTCTAGGATTTGTCATATTTCAGTGAAATTTCAACCAGTGGAGGAGACACTATTTTTACTTGTTCAACATAAAGCTGTATATTTAGGTTAAAGGATTTTTCTAATGGAAGTAAACTGTTTTCTTAAACATCTCCAGTGCTGAGCACGTAGCTTCTGTGTGAAAGTCTGATGGTCACCGTGCCCTGTGCAGATGGCCATGTGCCCGGGACCCAGGCCCTCCTCCGCTCCATGCACCAGCTGCCCCAGCCAGCCTCTCAGTGTCGTGACCACACCCGGCGGGCTCCCCAGGAGTGGGACCCCACCTGCCCTCCAGGCTCTGTGACCTGCTGACCTCATTCTTGGAGCAGGAAAGGGTCTCCCTGGTGTGTCACCTGTGTGGGAGCCCCATGGCTCTGGGGAGAAGGAGAGAGAGTTGGGGATGCAGCCAGCCAGCTGCTGCCACTAACAGCCCTGCTGGAGCCCCTGCCCCCGCCCTGCAGGGACCAGCCTGCCTGGCCAGGTTCCAGAGGGGGAACACGCCCCACCTTGGCTGGCATGGGGTCCTGGGGTGTCCCAAGTCCAGCTTGGGGCTCCCCATCTAAATTGCACACACACTCAGGCCCTAAATTAAAGTGTCACAGGCCTATTGGGGAAGCTCAAGTTTCCCCATCGCAAAACACGAGCCTGCTTGATAAAACGATTTTGGTTTTGATAAATGTGGACTTTCTGTGGCAAAGACAAAGGCACCCTTGAGTCCAGAGGGGAACCTGAAACAGCACATTGCTAAAAAGTATTTCCTGATAATATTTTTAGCACCTGGAAAAAAGAATTTTTTTTTTCTCTTTTGCGCCTGTGGAGTGTGTGTGTGTGTGACTGTGTTTGAAATGTAATGCCCAGCGTAGTGGAGCCTCCTGTTAACTCCAAGTCTCCCAAAAGGGAAGGCGCATGGCCCAGGGTGAGGGCCCTGGAGGGTCAGCAGGCCTGTGCCTGGGAAGTACAGCCTTGCGGGGTTCTGCCTGCCACTGGCCCCACCCAGACCAAGCGCGCCAGCTCTCCGGGGGGCCCAGGCCCGGGCATCTCACAGACTGCGAGAGGACTCCCTCGGGAGGCGGGTTGAGGCCGTGTCTGGGCCAGCCGTTCCCACTGAGCCTGGAGAAACAGTCCTTTCTGGGCACGTCTGCTGAGCACCACGGTGGGCACCCCGCTGCCATAGGCGCCCAGGTCAACCCAAAACTTAGCCCCGAAGTGAGCCTTTGCTAGGGTCCCCGGCACCCCAACCAGAGCAGGAAGTGCAGCAGGGGGAGGGGCTCCCCCTGCACCCCCTGCAGGAGGCGGGCAGGTCCAGCAGGGGTCCAAGGTCAGCCTGGAAGGCCGACCCCCACCGGCCGCCTCCCTGTCAGGGTGGGGCCCCCGGCTCTCCCCACTGAGGAAACAAACAGGAGCAGGCTTCTGCTGGGCTCCCCGCCGGGCTCCGAGCCCACCACACAGCTGGCAGACGCTGCCCAGTTCCCACCGAAAGCCACACATGGAAAAGCACGTCCTCCTGGGCTCCCACCACGGGGACCAGTCTTCTGGCCCCTCTGCCCTCCGGTGACCCCGTGGGGGTCGTGTCCTGCCCCCTCCCTGCCTTTGCCAGTGAGGCTCAGGAGCAACCTTCCTGTCCCAGGAGGGCAAGGCTGCCACACCCCTCTTCTGACCTTGGCCGTGACCTCTGTGCTGCTGGCCTCCGGGCTTCCCCCACCTCCCCACTCTGCAGCTGAGCCAGCGGGGCTCCAGGGAGGGGTTCATGGAAATGCCTGTGTGTGCCAGGGTGAGTGTGTGTGTGTGCCAGGGTGTGGGTGTGTGTATGTGTGTGTGCACCAGTGTGTGTGTGTGCGTGCGCACGCACTGGAGTATGTGACTGTGTGTGTGTATGCTGGTATGTGTGTGTGGACATGTGTGTGGGGTGTGTGTGTAGGGTGTGTGTGTATATGGGTGTCTGTGCTGGGATGCATGAGTGCGTGTACGTGTGTATGTGGATGTGTGTGCTGACGTACGTGTGTGTGCATGTACGTGTGTGTGTGCCAGCATGTGTGTGTATGCACGCTAGTGTGTTTGGGGGGGTGCATGTGTGTGTACGTATATGTGTGTGTGATGGTGTGTATGTGTGTGTGTGCCAGCATGTGTATGTGTGCTGGGGTGTGTGTGTGTGTGTGGACATGTATGTGTGCATGTGTGTGTGTGTGTGTGCTGGGTGTGTGTGTGTGTGTGTGCTGGTATGTGTGTGCGTGTGGGGGGTGGGTGTGTGTGCTGGGGTGTGTGTGTGTGCGCTGGTGTGTGTGTGTGTTGGGGTGTGTGTGTGTGCGTGTGCTGGGGCGTGTGTGTGTTGGGGTGTGTGTGTGCGCGCACTGGTGTGTGTTTGTGTGTTGGGGTGTGTGTGTGTGTGTGCTGGTCTGTGTGCGTGTGTTGGGGTGTGTGTGTGTGTCGGGGTGTGTGTGTGCGCTGGGGTGTTTGTGTGTGTGCTGGGGTGTGTGTGTGTGCGCTGGGGTGTGTGTGTGTGTGTCGGGGTGTGTGTGTGTGTTGGGGGGTGTGTGTGTGTGCTGGTGTGTGTGTTGGGGTGTGTGTGTGTGCTGGTGTGTGTGTTGGGGTGTGTGTGTGTGTGTTGGGGTGTGTGCGTGTGTGCACAGCGGCATCCCCCCACCCCCACCCCCGGCGCCCGCTGAGGGCCGTGTGACACCGGGAGTCTGCCCCCAGGGCAGGGCCTGCAGTCGGGTGTCATCTCTGAATTTCTCCCGCAAACATGTGCAGCCTTGGCCTTTCTCATCCCACGTTCCTTGGAGCCGCAGTTGTCCTGCTGCCCTGGGGGTCTCCAAGGTAGGAGCCTGACCCGGGGCAGCCTCACACAACCGAGCAGGGTGGGGCTACAGTGGAACTGGAGGGACGGTCCCTCTCAGGGTGGTGCCGGTGGGGGACCAGCAACAGTGGGCGCCTCCTGAAACTCGGCACCTGACCCTGATACCAGCCTGGAGGGCACAAACATCACAGGGGTGCTGTGTAAGCCTGTGACCCCCAGTCATACGCTCACACACACGGGACCCCTCCACTAGCCCTTAAACGTCACACTTAGTGTGCCTCACTCTGACTGCAAAGCAACACGTGCTTGTTGAGGACGCTTGAGAAAGTACAGGGGAGCGCGAAGCCGGGTGTGAAATGGCCCAGCCAGCGAGAGCGGCAGTCCTGCTGCTCTCTGCTCATCTCTGGGCCACGCAGCCTGGCCTTCAGGGCCCCAGGCGTGGCCTGTGGTCACGTTCAGCCCACACCAGCACCCACGGGCAGGGACAGGGAGAGGCGTGGGCTCCGGCCCTGCACTGGGGGCCCAGAAGCCAGCCCCAGTGGGGACAAACACTCAGGGTCTGATTCTCAGGGCAGTGGGCCTGGCGGCGGGAGGAGGGCCAGGGTGGCCGCAGACTGGAGACAGAAGCTCAGTTGTAGGCCCTCCAGGTCCTGCCTCTGCCCACGCGGCATCGTGCCCGCAGGCCAGCAGGGACCAACCACCCTGGAAGAGGGCTGCTCCCCCCAGGTTTTGCCCCAGACTCCCCTGCTGTGAGGTTGCCTTAGGTCCCCAAACTATCTCCACCAGGATTCTCCTGACGAGGCCACGCAGGGCGGAAACTTTTCTTCATGTCCTGCATTCTCCCAGGCCAGGTCCTCCGCTCATAAAACCGGATGGCAAGCCTCAGGGCTGGGTTGCAGGATGGAGTGTGGGGCCAGCCTCTGGCCGCTTCCGGAGGAGCCCATCCAGGCGCTGGCAGTCAGGGTGGCCCCTGATCCATGACACTCTGGCAGGACGGTGCCCAGGTCCCCTGAGGGTCATGCAGGCCTGAGGGTCTGTTCCAGGACCGCTTTGTGGACAAGGCGCTTCCTCTGGGCTGGCCTCACGCGGGCGGCAGGGGACCCACGGAGGAGGAAGGGGTGGGCCGCTCCGGGGGCGCTGGGCGAGGGCTGGGCCGCCGCCTTAAGAGCCTCCTAATTTGCATGGCCCGGCCCCGGCCCCGCCCAGGCCCGAGTGACCGCCGGCTGGATATTTAAATCGCGGCCACAGGGGCGGGTCCGGCTTCCAGCGCCGTCCCGCCCGGCGCCTTCCTCCGAAAGAGGCGACCCGAGCGCGGCCCGGCAGGGCGGGCGCGACCCGGGAGGCCACCTACCGACGGTGCGGCCGCGCTGCCCGCACGCCCGCCCGGCCCTGCGGATCACTCCCCACCGCGGCCTCGCTCCGGCCCCCGCTGACCGCAAAGCCCCGTTCCGTCCCCCTGCGTCCCTGCCTCGTCGCCTCTCTGTCCCCGCTCCGTCCCCGCTGTGTCCGGCTCGCGTCCCCGCTGTGTGTGTCCCCGCTCCGTCCCCGCCCGCCGACCCTCAGCGATGCCGCGCGGCGCCACCTGGGCGCTGCTCTTGGCTGCGGCCCTGGGGCTCGGGGCGCGCGGGGCGCGCGGCGCGGTGGCCCTCGCCGACTTCTACCCGTTCGGCACGGAGCGCGGCGACGCGGTCACCCCCAAGCAGGACGACGGCGGCTCTGGGCTGCGGCCGCTCTCCGTGCTCTTCCCGTTCTTCGGCGCCGAGCACTCCGGCCTCTACGTGAGTAACCCGAGCCCGCGGGGGGCGCCAGGGAGGGCGCTGCAGCCCGGCCGCTGCCCGCCACCCGCCGCCCCGACTCCCGCCGCCGCCGCCAGCAACTTGGCACCGCGGCGGCCAGAGGTGGAGTGAGGACAGCGCTTCCTCCTCCGGCGGCCAAGGCCGGACAGCGGCCCGAGGGAGCGGCGGGCGGGGCGGGGATGCGAGCTCCGGCCGGCCACCTGGGCCCCGCCGCTGCCCCTTTCCCTGCCCGACCGCCCGGGGCTGGGGTCGCGGGCCGACCCTGCGCAGCGCGGGCCGTCGGCCGTCCTGCGTACTTCACTGACAGCGCTGCGGCAGCGGGCCGGCGCGTCCTGCGTTTCCCCGTGCGGCGCGCCCCGCTTCAGTTCCTCGCTTGGCTGCCAAGGCCCCAGCCCCTCTGAGGACCGCACGGCCCGCGCGTGCTTGGCACCTGAGGCCCACTGCCCCGAGGCTCGGGCCTGCCGGGACCTTCAGGGGCGCTCTGGGAACCCGGCAGGCTGGTCCTCTTTGAGCCCCCGGTCACTCTCCTGGGCCTGGGGACCACTCAGGCCGACTGTCACACCGGACACCTGGAGGGAGCGCAGGAGAGTGGGGGCCGCTAGACCCAAGGACAGCACCTCCGCTCCGGGGGCGGGGGGCCCAGGCCACAGAGGGAATGAAATGTTGCTACTCACGGCTGCATCGAGCATTCACTTGGGGGACCCATGCGCCAGCACCCTACTGTCCCCCAAATCCTGGCTGGAAGAGTGCTGGGCGGGGCTGAAGTCCTGTAACCTCCCACCCCGGCGCCTGCCCACCCTTTCCAGCACCCCCTCCACCTCCAGCCCCCCGCCACTCACCCCCATCAGCAGCCCCACCCCCCATCACTCACCCCCATCAGCACCGCCCCTCTTGACCCCAGCTCAGCCCACATCCCTTCTTCCTCTCCCTGCCTCGGCTGCTCCGACTCCGTGGGTGGGAGGGGACAGCCATTCTCTCTCGGTGCCACCCACTGAACGTCCCTCTGGGCCCGGCCTTGGACAGAGGGGCCGAGCTGACCTCCGGAAGTACGGGGCAGGCGGGCAGAGCTGTGCTCCGGGTCTCTGGGAGCCAGGGAGGCCCATACACCCTAGAAATGGGAAAACCCATGGTGGCACCATCTTTCCAGGGCATTCTGTCCAAGTGCTCCTTGAGCATGCGGGCCAGGCTCAGCTGCCTGGCTCCAAGTCACGGGTGAAAACATGATTAAAAGAGTTGACTCTCTTAACCGCCTCACCAAAAACACCTACCCCTGCCAAAACAACTGAGAGAAAGGAGAGCTCTGCTAGCAAGACCCGTGGGCTCAGGAGAAACCAGCACTGTGGTTCATAACAAAATATGTGTCTCCAGAGGCTCTCTCTCCCAAAACTGACACAACGCAACACCTGCCGTGGGGATAGGGAGCCCGCTCCACATTGCCTCTGCTCAGTGGGGAAGACAGTCGGATCCTCGAGGACACCTTGCCTGAAATAACTGCCTGCGCCCCGTGACCGAGCAGGGAGCGGGGCAGAGGGTTAGAACTGAGGGCAGAGAAGGGAAGGGACAGGAAATGAAGGCGTTTATTCTGAAGCAAGTAGGTCAGACTGCTGCGTCCGAGAGGACCCCTCTGGGCCAGCCCCCAGCTGTGATCTTTGTCTGGCTGGGAAGCGGCCAGCCTCCAGCCCAGGCAGTGGGCTGAGGGAGAGCCCTCCAGGGCTGGGCCCCCGCCCCCGGCCTCTGCCCCCTCATCCCCAGCTAGCGCTCCGCAAAGAGCCGGTTTGTGGAGTGGGAGCATGCATGGGTGGGTGAAGGCAGGCCCCAGCCCCTGACGCTGCCCACACCGTGACCCTGCTTTCTGCTGAGAAACGGACCTGGTGCCGCTGCGTACTAGGTGGCCCCCTTCTGGGAAGCCCCCTCATCTTGCCACAGCAGCTGTAGGCGGCAGTTGTCAGGCTCTGAGAACTGTCGAGAGTCCTTTCTCAACACAGACCAGGCCAACACTGCCAGCTGGCATGGCGGTGGCAGCCGCCCGGTGGAGGGGAACCCTCCTCACCAGGAGCCGGACAAGAGGCTGCACCGTGGCCTGCCAGCCTGGCCAAGGGGCAGGGCCCACTCAGGGCGGTGTGAGGGCCCGGTGGCAACCGGAGACCCCGTGCCCCTGCAGAAGCCCCCAGCTGCAGCCCCCCGAAGGCTGCAGAGGGAGATCTCAGCTCCTCTGGCATCAGGAGCCCAGTGGCGCCTCAGGCCACGATTCTTTTCCCTCCCCCGGGGGGCGTGGCAGGCGGGCAGTGTCTTGAGGGCGCTGGCACCCTGGGAGGCCCACAGTCTGCTGCCAGGTGCACTGGCTGAGGTGTGACGTGGGGTCTGGGCCGTGTCTCTCAGACTGAGCTGTGGGGGGTGGTGCCCGAGGTGGTGCACCCCCTACCTTGGTGTGCCCCCACCCACCCCCCAGACGCTCTTCCAGCCCCTGCTGGCCACTCACCCATGGAGCTGTGACCCCCTTGACTACTGAACGCAGGTCTTCCTCGTCCTGGTCTCTGGGGCACCCTGGTGCCAGTGCCCGGGGACCAGCCCTGGGTGGGAGCTGGAGCGTGTGGGCAAGGCGGGCAGTGAGCCCTGCGAGCCCCACGTGAGTCCTGCTGGCCGTCGACCTGGCCTGTGCCCTGGCTGGTGCCCCAGGAAGCGCTGGCTCCATGCCTGGCATCTTCTGGCCCTCTGGCAGCCCCACCTGGGGCACAGTCCCACCCGGCCTCTCCCGGAGCACCCACCCAGGGAAAGGGCTTCAGCCAAGAGCCTAATCCCCCAGCTCTGCAGGCCTGTCCTGCCAGTGACAGGGGCCCAGCCGGTCCTGTCACAGCGTCTGCCCACCAAACATCTGCAAGGCCCACCTGACCCCCAGACGAAACCAGTGAGACGGAGGCAGAGCTGGCCGCTGAGCTCTGCTTAGAAACGCATGAGCCCCCGGTGGGCAGGGAGGATCCTGGCCGGGCCCCTCCCAACGCCCCCTTCTTGCTGGTGCCCGGGGAGGACGAGGAGCCAGCAGCGGTCAAGGGAGTGAGCGTTGCGGGGCAGCCCGGGGACCCCGCTCTGGATCAGGACCGCCAGAGGGCTGCCACACAGAGGGGGCGTTTATCTCTCCACTGTGATGGGGGCGTTCTTGGAGGTGTGTGGGGACACCACGCACTGAGGGAAGTGCAGGCAGCCGTGACCCCCTGGCCACTCAGAGGCCCAGTGCCCGGATCCTGGCTCCCAGACACCCGCAGGAAAAGAAGAAAACGAATCTGGGAAATCTCCCTCCAGAGAGGAGGCGCGTGACCAACAGATGATGAGGACTCAGCGACAGGGCACAGAGGCCGTCGGCTGGGGGCTTTCGGTGGCTGCAGGGCAGGGGCCGAGTGAGGCGTTAACACAGTGGAAGCAGCAGCCATGAGTCCGTTAAGTAGGGAGAAGCAGCGGGTTCACACCGGCGGGAGTAAATGCGCGACGCGGCGTGCAAGCGGAGGACGCTCTGCATGCCCGGCGCTGGGTCACCGTGCGTGTCCTCGGCAGGGATCGTCCCTGCCAGGGGATGGACGCACTGTCGGCTTCGGGGTGAAGCCGCCTCTGCTGCAAGCTCCTTTCACACCTGTCCGTGCAGCAGGAGAGGGAACGTGGGCGAGCAGGCAGGGCAGAGTCCTGGCGTTTGCCGAGTGTGGATCCAAAGTGTGAGCTGTGTCTTGTAGGGTTCCTTGAGTCTGACTTTCTACCAGTCACCCCGTTCCCCTGGGAACGCCTTCCCGTGGGAACCCCGGAGCCCCGGGCACGCACCTTGCCACTCTCACCGGGAGGCAAGCCTGCCCGGCTAGGGAGAGCTCAGGTGGCCCTGTCCCAGCTCTTGGGGGCTGTGATGCTAACAGCGGCCAGCTGGCCACACTGCGCCCCGGACAACCCGCCGTTCACTCACTACGGACTTGTTGCTAATTCACCTTTATGCGTTCATCTCGAAACCTTGATGGAGCCCCAGAGCTGAGTCAAGGAGGGGACACAAACCCGCCGCACTGTTTAATTTTCAGTTTTAAGATAGCTTTCATCTCGTTTGTTCACGGTGCTCGCCCAGCCCCTGGAGGAGAGTTAGCTCCTAGAAGCAGCCTTGTAAATGTCGGCTGTTCATCTTCAGGACAAAACACCCCAATCCCATCATTCTGAAACGAGCACACTAAATGTTTTGGCAAAATCCCTCCTGGTGTGCTGTCAAATATATTTGGGGCTGCCTGTCATGCAAGTTCCCATTCTGCCCGCTCCTTTCAGTGTTATGCCATGAGCATTTTCCAGTGCCTCAAATTTGCTGTGAAAACCTGCTTCTGCTGACAGTATAGTATTCCATCCTGTGGCTACGAGTGCTAAGTTACTTCAGTCGTGTCTGACTCTTTGCGACCCTATAGACTGTAGCCCCCAGGCTCCTCTGTCCATGGAATTCTCCAGACAAGAATACTGGAGTGGGTTGCCATGCCCTCCTCCAGGGGATCTTCCCGACCCAGGGATCAAACCCGTCTCTTATGTGTCCTGCACTGGTAGCCAGGATCGTTATTGCGAGCGCCACTGACCGTGATCCCTGTAACCGGTTACGAGCTGTGGACTGTGTGGCGGCCTCAGTGTTTCCTGGGATGCTCGAGTGCACGCCCAGCTCACACACCTTTGTCCAGGTCTTTGGTCCTTTCCTTTTCTTATAACAAGTTCCTCATCCACACCCTCCTCTGGGGTGAAAGGGGCTCCTCGCCTGAACTGAGTCAGCCTGGAGGGCACTGCTTCTGGCCCCCCCAATTCCAGGCCACACAGGGCACCTGTGGTCCAGCTGCTGATGGCGTGGGGGCAGTGGGCAGGCCCAGGGACAGAAGCAGGAAGACACCGCGCCTATAGCTCTGAGACTGGGCGGGTGCCCAGCTGGACACCCCCCATACCTCCTGCGTGGGGGGCCCAGCCTCAACACCTCAGGGTCTGTAATTAGCCCTCTACAAACTGGGCATGTCGCTCATGAAATGCCCACTGCGTGCAAAGCTGTGCTCTCCTCCCAGCCCCAGGACTCAGTCTGAGCGCTGGGGGCTGAGTCCAGGGCCACAGGAGGGGCACGGTATCCTCTGAGCTGCTCCAGGGTCTGAGTCTGGAGCCAGACACGCCCCCTTGGGCCCTGCCACCTGCTCCTGGCAGAGGGGGCACAGCATAGGCAGCCCAGAGGCCTGCTGGAGGTGGGGGCTGGGATCCGGAGGAGTGCGCCGTCCCGAGTGCGCCGTCCCGAGTGCGCCTGGCAGGGTGTGGGAGCAGACACACCAGGTCTGCACTCAGAGACGACATCTAGTAGGGGGTGGCTACGGAGCTCAGGGCAGCAAGGTCAGGCTGTGCTGGGTGTGGGCTGCTGTCCCTGCGGTGTCCAGGGCCCCCTGGGGACTTGGGGTCTTGTCCTGGCAGACACCTGGCCGAGGGATGACAGGTGAGGGAAGAAGGTGGCTTTGCGGGAGCGGGTGGAGCAGGAGCTGTGGTCTGGTGGGGGGATGGGGGCAGGGGAGGGGTGGTGAGGCCTGCGGGAGGCTCAGGACAGGGCCTGGCCCTCCTGAAGGGGCCACCCTGGTGGAGGGGCTCAAGGGCCTGGGCTCAGGGCCACAGGCAGGGCCACGAGGCCCGGGAGGAGACCAGAGGGTAGTCACAGGGAGGCCCTGATTGGCAGCGGAGGAGGGGCAGGGCGTGCACCCCAGGAGGGCCTGGGGGAGGGCTGTCCTCCAACCCGCCCTCTGGGGGACTCTCTCCAACCCCCCACCCCCGCGGGGCCTGACACCAGCCCTCTGCCCATCCCCACCCCTCACCCTGGTGCCATGGCGGCAGCACTCCTGCGGCCAGGAGAGGCCCGCCCGGCACACGGGGCGCTTAGGGAGGGCCAGCCTGTCCTCTGCAGGTTCTGGTATCCAGGGCCCCACCTTGCCCAGGGCCCCGGGCCCAGCCCACAGTTGTCCTGTGAGCAGGACCCCAGTCCCCAGCTGTGCTTATGGAAGGAATCCTGGTTCCCTAGAAAGCTGCCAGGAAATAAAAGACATGCCTACATTTTTCAAAACAAGCTTATAAAGGGCCTCAGGGCTTTATTGTTTTATTTCTGGCAGAGACGTCAAAGCAGGAACCGAGGCCCTGCCCTCTGTGATCTGATGTTTGCAGAGCTGGGTGCTGCAGCCGGGCCCCAAACTGCCTGGCTCAGGGACCAGCCAGACACACGTCCCACACTTTCAGCTGCAAGTGGCCTCTGAGAGAGTCTCCAGGACATTTCCGCTCCTTCCCCACTTTATCCAAGTCGGAAATGCCTCCAGGCAGTCTCTGCACTTTCTCCTGGGTCAGGGGAGGGCCAGCCCTGCTGCCAGCCCTCTTCCTGGCCATCCGCACCCCCAATCAAGGGCAGGCCTCCTCCACGCCCCACAGGCCACCTTCCTGCTGCACATGGCCCTGGGTCTGTCCCAAGGGACCAGCGACTCCCCCACCAAAATCCTCGCCTGCCAGGGTCCTAGGCGAGGAGTCAGCACCTGCGGCTGCCCTCTCCACGTGGTCGGCTCCATCCACACCACCTTCAAAGGGCAGCCTGGGAGCCAGCCCCACCCCGGGGGGCCAGTGCTCAGACCCCCCGAGAGGAGGACCCTACTGTGGCCAAGCACAGCAAAGCCAGCACTGCCCCCAAGGCCTGGGCTTGGGAAGACCGGAGGGTGGACACAGGGAGGCCCTGAACGTCAGGAACTGAAGGGAAGTGGGCGGCAGAAGGGGCTTCGGAGCCAAAGTCCTGCAGGCCACTCCCAAGTGTCCTGCTCCCTTCCTGCCCCCGGGGTGTCTCCCTGCCTTTCTGCCAGCATCCCAAGGTGGGGGAAGCCGGCAGGCCCCCACCCCCGCTGGCTTCAGGCCCTGACGGACGGTGGGTGCAGGACCCCCAGCAAACAGCCAGTTCCATGTTGGGTTTCTGATCCATCGGCGGCTGAGGAGGTGCGGGCTCTCGCAAGGGGTCCCGGTCGAATTCTTTCTCCTGTTTTCCTATCTCTGTTGTGTGTTTTACCAAGTGCTAGCGCAAGTAGAAAAATAATAATAAGACTGACCTCTTGTGGAGGCCCCTAAGAGGAAGAAACACAAGGTGGGGTAGACAGGGGCTCCCGCAGGGGTCCCCGCACCCCGGACCCTGCCCCGCCCGGGGATGTTCTTCTCTGAACAAAGGAAGTCCGAGACCGGTCCTGTCCAGGTGGGAGCGCTGGCCAGCGGCCTGGCCGCTCAACACGGGGCCCGCGCCTCCCCACCGCGGTCCCGGCCCTGCTGGGCCCTGGCAGCGGAACAGGGCCGGCTTGTTCTGCCTCCTTCCTGGCCCACACCCCGTGGGAAGGGCGGCAGCCATCTGAGGCGGGCCCGAGAGGGGAGCCGGAGGCGGCCAAGTGCTGGCGGGCAGGCCGGAGGCCTCTGCACACGCCGCAGGCACCTGAGCCCTGGCTTCAAAGGCAGGAAGGAGACTTGGCGGAGCGGTCGGCGGAGCCACGCGGCCGGGCCAGCTTGGGGGGTGCCGGATGCGGGCCGGGCGGGCGGGCGGGCAGGTCCTCCGGCAGGTGGCCCACCCCCGGGACCCTGCGGCCACGGCCTTGGCCTCCTGCCCTCCTAACTGCGTCCCCCCTCCAGCGCGGCTCCTCACCCTCCATTCCGTCTACCTAAACGCAGGCACAGTGCCGGACCTGCGCCAGTGCGCGGCTGCGAGCGCAGGCCCCGCCCCAGCAGCCAGCCACGCCACGCCCCCACGCTCTCCACGCCCTCCAAGACCACGCCCCTCACATTCGCCTCGCCACGCCCACGCCCATCGCCCTGACCACGCCCCCGCATCCCTGCTGAGGTCATAGTGCTGCACCTGCCTTCCTCCAAATTGTTTAGGTTCCTCCGTTCATATTCTGTCTACCTATTTATAATTAAAATACGTTCAAGCTACTGCACAATTGCACTCACCTCACATGCTAGCAAAGTAATGCTCAAAATTCTCCAAGCCAGGCTTCAACAGTATGTGAACCAAGAACTTCCAGATGTTCAAGCTGGATTTAGAAAAGGAAAAGGAACCAAAGATCAAATTGCCAAAATCCGTTGGATCATCGAAAAAGCAAGACAGTTCCAGAAAAACATCTACTTCTGGTTCATTGACTATCCTAAAGCCTTTGACTGTGTGGATCACAACAAAGTGTGGGAAATCCTTCAAGAGATGGGAATACCAGACCACCTGACCTGCCTCCTAAGAAATCTATATGCTGGTCAAGAAGCAACCGTTAGAACTGGACATGGAACAACAGACTGGTTCCAAATCGGGAAAGGAGTGCATCAAGGCTGTATATTGTCACCCTGCTTATTTAATGTATATGCAGAGTACATCATGCTTACTTGATGAAGCTCAAGCTGGAATCAAGATTCCTGGGAGAAATATCAATAACCTCAGATATGCAGATGACACCACCCTTACAGCAGAAAGTGAAGAGGAACTGAAGAGTCTCTTGATTAAAGTGAAAGAAGAGGTGGCTTAAAACTCAACATTCAGAAAACTAAGATCATGGCATCTGGTCCCATCACTTCATGGCAAATAAATGGGGAAACAATGGAAACAGTGAGAGACTTTATTTTCTTGAGCTCCAAAACCACTGCAGATGGTGACTGTAGCCATGAAATTAAAAGACACTTACTCCTTGGAAGGAAAGTTATGACCAGCCTAGTTAGCATATTCAAAAGCAGAAACATTACTCTGTCAACAAATGTCCGTCTAGTCAAGGCTATGGTTTTTCCAGCGGTTATATATGGATGTGAGAGTTGGACTATAAAGAAGGCTGAGCACCAAAGAATTGATGCTTTTGAACTGGGGTGTTGGAGAAGACTCTTGAGAGTCCCTTGGACTGCATGGAGATCAAACCAGTCAATCCTAAAGGAAACCAGTCCTGAATATTCATTGGAAGGACTGATGCTGCAGCTGAAGTTCAAATACTTTGGCCACCTGATGCAAAGAACTGACTCATTGGAAAAGACCCTGATGCTGGGAGAGATTGAAGGCAGGAGAAGAAGGGTATGACAGAGGAAGAGATGG
Source organism: Capra hircus (assembly GCF_001704415.2). Lineage (NCBI taxonomy): Eukaryota > Metazoa > Chordata > Mammalia > Artiodactyla > Bovidae > Capra > Capra hircus. Next base: position 841,640 of record NC_030810.1, on the reverse strand, counting down.
TTGGATGGCATCAGTGACTCGATGGGCATGAGTTTGAGCAAGCTCCAAGAGTTGGTGATGGACAGGGAGGCCTGGTGTGCTGTAGTCCATGAGGTCGCAGAGAGTCAGATACGACTGAGCAACTGAACTGATAATTAAAATATATTATTTAATATTTAAAGTAATATATTTTAATTATTAATACCTAGATCATCTTCAAATTGTTCATCAGTTTCACAGCAGTGGACTTTTGGGGTTGTTCCTACTTTTAGACCATTTTTACTGGTGCTGTTTGCAAAAATCCCTGAACACGTGTCCGGGTGCACGTGGGCGCTGGTGTAAGGGTGGGCGCTGCAGGGAAAGGGGCCCACCCGCCACTCCAACCCTGACCCAATGGTGTGGGTGGGTGAAAATGCGGTCCTGATGTCCTTTTTCATTCCTGAGGCTGAGCGCTGGATTTCCTCATTTGTAAATGCACTAAGTCTTTTCTCTTTTCTACTGAGTTTGCTTTTTTCATGTTACTGTATGGGAGTTCTGTATCTTCACTGGGCCACAATTGTTGCAAATAGATTTTCCCTTTTTTTCTGCACCTATTTCACTCTCTATAGTGGCATCTTGGGTAAATAGACACACTTGAGTTTAACGTGGTAAATGAACCCATCTTTATTTTTATGGTCTGTGCCTGATTTTAAAAATTCCCCGCAAGGCATGAATACATTTCCAGTCATCCTCCCACCTGCCAACAGCCTCACGGCTGTGTGGCTTTGTCGCTCACACCTGTGCCCCTGCACACACACACATGAAGCAGGCATGTGACTCCACTTGAAGGAAAGCAGCCCTTCGGCCGCCTCCCTTGCCCGAGCCTCCCTGGCCCGAGCCTCCCTTGCCCGAGCCTCCCTGGCCCGAGCCTCCCTGGCCTGAGCCTCCCTGGCCTGAGCCTCCCTTGCCTGAGGGTGCACATGCCCGGGCACTTTTCTGTGTTTATTTAGGTCGTCTCCGATACTTTCAGGACAGCTTCATAATTGATGGCAGGGAAGACCTGCATGGTCTTTGTTAGGCTTACCCTTGAGGACGTGATGTGTTCTGTACTGTATAGACGGTGCCTTTCCTTCATTTTTCTGCTTACTTCTATTAATGCAGAATCTCAGTTGAGCTCTTACCTTTTCTAATATTATAGCTCAAACCAGACCAAACCTCTGATAATTTCACCACCTTATCCAGATTCTTTTGGGTTTTCCACACTCGTGTTCATCGCATCTGCAGCTGGTGACTGTGGTGTTCCTTCGTTCCTGGCCATTTTATGCTTGGCCTCACTCTTTGCCTTGCTGTGCTGGCTGGACACCTGTATTCAGCAGATGCAGCGTTGGCAGGATCCCAAAAAGGAAGCGGTCCGAGTTTCACGACTAAACGTGCTGCTTCTTCCTGTTTGCTCTCAAGATGCCCTTTTATCAGGTTAGGATGTCCTTTCATGGGCTTCCCTGGTGGCACTAGTGGTAAAGAACCTGCCTGCCAATGCAGGAGACAAGAGATATGGGTTCGATCCCTGGGTCGGGAAGATCCTCTGGAGGAAGGCAAGACTACCAACTCCAGTATTCTTGCCTGGAGATTCCCAGGGATCGTCATATTCCTATTCTCATATTTGGGGAATTTGTATCACATGTGGATGTTGGCTATTACTAGAAGGAAATGGCAACCCACTCCAGTATTCTTGCCTGGAGAATCCCATGGACGGAGGAGCCTGGAGAGCTACAGTCCACGGGGTCGCAAAGAGTCGGACACGACTGAGCGACTTCACTTCTTCACTTCACTTCACTTCTATGCCTACAGAAATGATTGATGATTATATGATTTTCACATTTAACCTGTTAAACCGGTCATTTAAATTAATATTTTCTAATGCAAAGGCACACTTGTATTCCTAACAAAAATCCAAGTTGGTAATGATTAACTATTTATCCAATTTATATATTGCTGGATTCACTTTGCTAATAATGCATTAATATTTCAGCAGATTTTATATGTGCGATTGGCCCATTATTGACTGGCCTTGTTAACTTTTACCATCAAGGTCATGCAAGCCTTGTAGAATGAGCTATTCTGTCCGGAAGAATCTGTGCACCTCTGGGCTGACCTCCTAGATGTTTGGTAGAACTCACTGGAGCTGCCACCTGGACCTAGAGCTTTCTTGGCGGGAAAATTTTGAACACTAATTAGATTCTTTATGATCATATATTAAAAAATAGGTTGTCTGTTTCCACTCACATGTGGTAAGCTGTTTTTCTCGGGGGAATATCCATTTTTATATACAATTTCAAGGTTATTAACGTGAAACTGTTGAGCTCTGGGGTCTGATGGTGGCTTCCTGACATGCCAGCATCAGCCTGCCACTGCTGCGTGGAGGCTGCCCAGGCCTCGGGCTCCCCGTCGGCTGTTGGGGGCCATGGTGAAGCAGCGCACACCATGTGGTTCGCATTGGTGTCCCTGGCTCTCTGAGTCCCACGAGGCCACACAGAGGGGCCCAGGCAGATGGAACCCAGACTGTGGGTTTGCATCACAGCCAGGAAACCCTGGGCCCGGGAACTCCACCTCTCTTGTGGCAAGCCTGCCTTTGTCCCCAAGGGAGACCGCACTTTGTCCAAGGCCAATCTACAAAGACAAACTCAAGACCCAGCCCAGGCGGGGAGCAGACCGCCTCCCTCCTGGCCCACCTTCCCTCTGGCTCCACCCGAGTCTGCCCGCCGGTCTGACTTCAGGCCAGCAGAGGCCAGGACTGAACCCAGGTCCGGTCTGACTTCAGGCCAGCAGAGGCCAGGACTGAACCCAGGTGGTCTGCTGCCCTCAGGGCTCCGAGCAGCGCGGCAGGTGCAGGCGGCTGAGCGTGGACCCCACAGGGGCCGGAGTGCTCCGTGGCCAGGCCTCCGCCCACCAGGACCCACAACTGCGTGCAGACCGCCTGCTGACCTCAGCCACCCTCCCCAGGGACCACAGAGGAGCCCCCCGGCACAGGCAGACCCCTGCCCACCCCCACATCACCGTCCCTGCCTGCAGACCTGGGGGAACTCGGGCTCTCGTCCAGGGTCTGTTAAACTCGATTCAGACGTCCTGGCCCACTGGTGTGGCTAAGGACCGAGGCCATGTCACCCAGCGCTTGTGGCCTCAGTCACCACACACAGCGGACCCCAAGGCCGAGTGTGCGTTGCTGTCCGGGAGAGGGAAGCAAAGGCGCACCGGCGTGTTTCCCATGGGGTGGGGCCCGCACCAGGGCCGCAGGTGCAGCAAGGCAGTGTGCGGCCTGAGCAGGCCGGCCACACGGGGGGCAGCAGCCAGGCTGGGCGGCACTGTGGTCAGGGAGAGGGGCGCCCCCACCGCCCCGGCCCCTGCCCAGAGGGCCACCAAAGGGAGCCAGGCCATTCCCGGGGCCGCAGTCTGTGAGTAAACAGGGCCAGAGGGGTGGACGGGGCAGAGGGCCTTGGGGTGATCTTGAGGCGGCTGGCCGCAGGCTCATGACACCAGGTGCCCCCAGAGGGTGGGGAAGCGGGGTGCCCATCGGACTGCTGACTCCAACCTCTGCAGGGGTGGGGGCGCCTGTGAGAAGCGCCCCCATCACTGCCAGACACAGAGTTCCAGGGGGTGGATGGTGGCAGTGCCGTGGCCAGAGTGGGCGGGTGAGGCTGCAGGGCAGCACCATCGTGGAAGCGTATGGACAGCAGTGAGCACCCACCCTGGCCGCGACGGGCCAGCGTCTGTGCCCACAGGCCTGGCAAGCAGCGGTGGCTTTGCTGCCTGGCGCAGAGCCCTTCCTTTTGCTGGGTCCGTGGTGGTAGCCGTGTCTCTGGCCCCAGGAAGGCCTTGGGGCATCCCCACCAGTCCCGTCAGAGGACAGACACCCCCGGGGTACCCGCCCGAGGGCCGCAGCCGCTGCCCCAGCAACAGGCCCAGGGAGGCCCCCTTGGTCCAGCAGCAACAGCCCCAGGACACGGCGCTGCAGACCTCTCTGCAAGGTCAGGCGGTGACCCTGGGCGTATGGTGGCCGCCAGGGCTCTCAGCAGGCGGTCGTCATGTGAACAAGTGGAAACGCAGCTGGGTCCCCTAAAGCATGGCCACGAAACCCGGCCCAGGCCCGTCCGGTGCTCAGAGCGCGCTTCCTTTCTAAAGGGCTGTAAAAGCAGAGGAAAGGAGCAGCGCAGCCCATGCGACCGAGACTGTGGTCCCGGATGAGAGTATTTACCGTCTGGCCCTGCGCGCAGCAGTCAGCAGACCCTCCTGCAGACCCTGAGCAGCCCCCGCCCCGCTACCGCCGCCGCGGGTCAGGACAAACCCTGCGTGTCTGGACCCTCAGAGCACCCTCCGCAGTCGGGGCTGGAGCGGGATGGGTCTGCCCACAGCCCTTCCCCAGAAGGGGCTGGGGCTGGACGGCTGCTGCCCCCCAGTGGACACATCGGGTCCAGCTTAGCTGCACCGTGTGTGAATCAGGCAGGCTTTCGGGCGACTCCCTGAAACGAGGTCCCGCCAAGCCAGGGCTGTGCTCCGGGTGCTGGGGTGGGGCTGAGCCCCCCAGGGCAGCTGCCGCTGTTCTCGGTGGAACGGAGCCGGCCCTTGGCCCGTCCACCTTCCTGATTTGGCCACCCTGCTGGCCCTTCCAAGTCGGCCCGCCCAGTGTGGGGGGTGGGGGGGACAGAGTCACAGACCCCACGGGTCACGCTCCGCTCCTGCGAGCTCTCACGGGGAGCGGCAGTGCCCCCAAGTTTACACAGGATGCAATGGGCGCTGACTCGGGCAGGGGGCGCGCTGGGCAAGGACGTGGGTCTGCGCTGGGCTCCCGGCTCCAAGTCCTGCTGCTGCAGGCGCGGGGGTCGGGGTGGGAGGGGGCCTGTGCCGCCCGCCCGCCCCTCTGCACGTGCGGGGCCCCTCAGAGGAGACCCCAGACACTTCCCCGACAGACAGACGTGCAGGGGCGGTCCCACGTTCGCACACGGAGGCCACGTGGCCCAGATCCACCCACGGGGTCCTGTCCCCGCTGCAAACCCGTCTAAGCCCCAGTAAACGGACTCAGGCATCTTCTGCTCCCTCGTGAGCGCGGCAGTTAGGGGCCCGCGGCGGACCCGCCCTAACCCCAGCGCAGCGCAGGGGCTCGAGGGGGCGGCCAGAGCGCGGCCGCTCCTCCCCGCTCCCCGCTCCCCGCGAGGCCGCGCCCCGCCTGCCCCGCCCCCGTCTCACGTCTCTCTCTCCTTCTCTTTCATCTTCACACTGAGGTAGAACTCACATACCCTACAGCCGCCTTCATGGAGCACAGGCTTGTGGCGAAGGGACTTGAGCGGTGTGTTCAGTCGCTCAGCCCCGGCTGACTCCTTGTGACCCCCCTGGACTGGAGCCCGCCAGGCTCCTCCGTCCATGGGATCCCTCAGGCGAGAACACTGGAGCGGGTTGCCATTCCCTCCTCCAGGGGATCTTCCCCACCCGGGGATCCAACCCATGTGTTTCGTGTCTCCTGCCTTAGCAGACGGACTCTTTGCCACCGAGCCACCTGGGAAGCCCCGGGAAGGGACGCATGTAGCTCAGGGAAATTATGGCCATGCCGTGCAGGGTCACCCAAGCCAGACAGGTCGCAGTGAAGAGCTCTGAAAACTCGTGGTCCCTGGAGAACGAAATGGCAACCCACTCCAGTATTCTTTCTTATTCCAATCCCGAAGAAGGGCAATGCCAAAGGATGTTCAAACTACCATATAACCACACTCATTACACGTTAGCAAGGTTATGCTCAAAATCCTTCAAGCTGGGCTTAAGCAGTATTGTGAACTGAGAACTTCCAGATGACAAGCTTGCTTTCAGAGAGGCAGAGGAACAAGAGAGCAAATTGTGAACAGTCACCGGATGATGGAGAAAGTGATCGAGTTCCAGAAAAACATCTACTTTTGCTTTCATTAATGACAGTAAAGCCTTTGACTGTGTGGATCACAACAAACTGTGGAAAATTCTCAAAGCGACGGGAATACCACACCACCTGACCTGCCTCCTGAGAAACCTGTATGCAGGTCAAGAAGCAACAGTTAGAACTGGACATGGAACAACAGACTGGTTCCAAATAGGAAAAGGAGTACGTCAAGGCTGTATATTGTCACCCTGCTTACTTAACTTCTATGCAGAGGACACCATGAGAAACTCTGGGCTGGATGAAGCTCAAGCTGGAATCAAGATTGCCAGGAGAAATATCAATAACCTCAGATATGCAGATGACACCACCTTAATGGCAGAAAGCAAAGAGGAACTACAGAGCCTCTTTGCCGGGGTCCAGCCCCTGTGGATCCAGGGTGATTCGAAGGTGGGGACAGAGTCGGCGTCCTGGAAAAAAAAACATTTAATTACAGATATAGAGGGAGATTAGAAATAGATAGTGTAGTAGGAGAATTAGTGGAGAAAAGAGGCTGAATAACTGGTTTACGTGGAATACCAATCACCACCTACGAAGGCCACAGGCGTCTTTCCGTTCTCCCGAGGGAGAGGAGGCACTGAGGCCTCCCCGGTCCGATCTTAGAAGCCCCGGCAAAGTCAGTAGGCTTGGTGCGTACCCTCGTACCAGATGGGAATTCAGCCAGGAAAACGGGGAGCGAGAAAGAAACGACACGGGGGAATCAGTCTTTCCAGAAACTGATCCGATTTCTTTATTTTTCAGGTTTGTTTATATACCTTTTTATACATAGGGATGAATACAGAGTCACGCGGGGGTCAGCAGACCTGACCCTTGTCACAATCAGGTGCTTCATATAAAATTATACAAAGGCCTTATGAGTTTCATCATCTTCTGGCCATGAGGTCTGCTGACATTTTATGGCCCTTTCTGATACTGGTCAGTTAACCAGAAAACTTATTTTTCCAGGGGTGATTTTTTCTTAAATCAGGCGCCACCCTCCAAATAAAGTTGCATTCCTATAGGGTGAGGGTGTAGTGAGTTACAATCAAGAAAGGAATTTACTTAACCTAAGGTTTAACATGATTAATCTTAAAGGTTAATACTTATTTCTCCTATATGCTAGTTATATTCATTATAAGGGCAGGAATATGGAGATTTAGCAGCAAATATTGGCTCAACAAATGTAAACCCTTCACCAATGTTCCCCTTAAGATCTATTTAGTCTTAAGATAGTGATAAAGTTACATAGCATAGTGATTTATAGTGATTTATAACAAAGTACAGTGATCTATAACAAAAGAGAAGATTCATTAACTCAAAAGTCTAGTATCGCTAACATCAAAAAACTACTATATTTCCTTTTCTATATTCCAAATACATTGATTAATATATTCCCAGGTGCCTAAGGATATGGAGGCCTGATGGCAATCATTGACTCATCAATGAAAAAAGCCCTGTGCTAATACTCCAAACTGTGCTGTTTATGATTGAGGGGTTGTCACACAAGCTAGTCTGTCAGCAGAGAGGTTTGACCTGAGACATCCTTGTCACACCCAGGGCAGGGAATTAGCAGTAATTATTGGCAGGACAAATGAAAAAACCCTTCACCAATATAATTCCTAATCAACCTACTAATACTATACTAATGATCTTCTAACTTCTCGAAAGAGTCTGTATTTAGAAAGTTTTAAAACATCCCGTGCCTCTCACAGTTGGGAGGCTGTAAACAATCACACGCGGCCGGACGAGCCTGATCAGGCAGGCCAGAGAACCTCCAGAGTTCGTAAGTTGAAACACTCTTGTCACGCCCAGGAATTTTTATTAACTGGAGCTGCAAGTTAACTCCTTCTCTGAGAGAAATGGTTATGGGGGAGAGCTCCCCGTAAAGTACTCTGGTTTTGGGGGTAGATGCTCGGGAACAGGGGGTTTTCTGAGGCTTGATCACGCCTTTGCGTATGCCAAGCTTCCTTCCTCATGACCTTTGCCATGGGCGGAGTTCCTCACGCTGGCTCCCAACACCTCTTGATGAAAGTGAAGGAGGAAAGTGAAAAAACTGACTTGAAACCCAACATTCAGAAAACTAAGATCATGGCATCCAGTCCCATCACTGCATGGCAAATAGAAGGGGGAAACAGTGACAGACTTAGTTTTCTTGGGCTCCAAAACCACTGCAGATGGTTAGAACAGCCATGAAATTAAAATCTACGCTGTTCCTTGGAAGGAAGGCCATGACAAACCTAGAGAGAGTATTGAAAAACAGAGACATCAATTTTGTCAATAAAGGTCCATATGGTCAAAACTATGGTTTTTCCATTAGTCACGTATGGATGTGAGAGCTAGACCATAAAGAAGGCTGAGCACCAAAGAATTAATGCCTTTGAACCATGGTGTTGGAGACCATGGACTCTTGAGAGGCCCTTGGACAGCAAGATCAAACCAGTCAATCCTAAAGGAGGTCAATCCTGAATATTCACTGCAAGGACTGATGCCGAAACTGAAGCTTGAATACTTTGGCCACCTGATGTGAAGAGTCAGCTCATCGGAAAAGACTCTGATGCTGGGGAAGACTGAAGGCAAAAGGAGAAGCGGGTGGCAGAGGATGAGATGGCATCACCAACTGAATGGACATGAATTTGACCAGGTTCCGAAGGACAGCAGAGCCTGGCGTGCTGCAGTCCATGGGGTCACAAAGAGGCGGAGGTGACCTAGCGGCTGAACAACAGCAAGCCTACAGCTCACCCTCTTACAAGGCAGTGGCTTTCCACGTGTTTTCAGAACTGTGTGTCCATCAGCACAGTCGCTCTTAGAGTATTCTCTTCACCCCAAAAGGAACCTTGCGCTCTGGGTTACCACCCCCAGCTTCTTAGCGCGCCCCTGACCTGGGCAACCACTGACCGACTTTGCGCCTATGGATCTGCCTATACTGCATGCTCTGTATAAGCCGAGCCACACAGTCTTTTGCGACTGGCTTCTTTCACGTAACGTTTTCAAGGTTCACTCGTTTTGTGGGCAGTGTCAGTACTTCACCTCTTTTATTTGCCAAGAATGTTCCATTTATTTTTAATTTATCCGCTCCTTCTCTGATGCAAAGCCGGGCGGCTTGCTCCTTTGGTTGTTGTTAATAGTGCTGTTATGCGCATCTGTGGTGTGCGGACATGTTTTCAGTTCTCTTGTATGTATACAGATAGAGTCCCAGGTGTAGAATTGCTAGGGCATGGAGTTATTCTATGTTTAACCATACTATCTTTCCACAGTGGCTGCACAATTTCACATTCCACCAAGGGTATGTGAGGGTTCTGGTGTCTTCATACCTTCACAAACATTTGTCATGATCTATTTTTTCCCCATGATCACCATCCCAGTGGCTATGAAGTAGTATCTCAACTGGGTTTTCCTTAATGTATTATTGCTTTGTTTTTATTTATTTGGCTGTACCAGGATCTTAGTTGCAGTATGCAGGATCTTCCGTTGTGGCAGGTGGGATTTAGTTCCCCGACCAGGGATTGAACCTGGGCCCGCTGCATTGGGAGCACAGAGTTTAAGCCACTGGACCACCAGTGAAGTCCCTCTCACTGTGTTTTGAGTTTCACCTCCCTGACAATTAATGATGCTGAGCATCTTTTCATGTGGTTATTGGCCATTTGTATATCCTCTTTGGAGAAATGCCTAGTCAAGCCCTTTGACTTTTACTGGGCTGTCTTTTTCTAAAGACCATTTTTTACAGCAGTTTTAAGTTCACAGAAAAATTGAGAGGACGGTACAGAGACTTCCCATATGCCCCTTGCCCCCCTCGTGACCACCTCCCTTTTATCTGCATCCTCCACCAGAGGGCACCTTTGTTGTAACTGATGAACCTACACGGACATATCGCTACCCCCCAGCACCCGCAGTTTGCATTCAGGCCACTGTTGGTGCTGGTGTCCTGTGGGTTTGGACAGATGTCTCGGGACGCTGTCCCTCAATTCGATGGCAGCATCCCTCCGCCAGCCCCTGGCGACCGCCGATCCTCTTCCTGTCTCCATGGTGCTACCTTTTCTAGAATGTCTTATAGTGGGAATCACATAGCGTGTTGCCTTTTCAGGCTGACATTTTTACTTAATACACATGTAGGTTTCATCTGTATTTTTTCATGACTTCACAGCTCATTTCTTTTTACTGCTGAGTAATATCCTGTTGCCTAGATGGACCACAGTTTAATCATTCATTCATCTACTGAAGGTTATCCTGGTTGCTTCCAGGTTTTGGCAGTTATGCTAAAGCTGCTGTAGATATCAGTGTGCAGGTATTTGTGCGGACCAAAGTTTTCATCTCTTTTGGCTAAATTCTAAGAGTGACAACTACTGGATCACGTGGTAAGAGTACGTTTAGTTTTCCAAGAAACCACCCCGCTGTGTTCCAAAGTGGCTGCACCGTTTGACTTTTGCGCCATGAGCGGTGAGAGAGAGATTCTGCTGCCCCACATCCTCCCAGCACTCGCTGCTGGCAGTGTTCTGGGTTTCGGCCGTGCAAACAGGCCTGCCATGCTGTCTCACTGTTGTCCCGACTTGCATCTCCCTGGTGGCCTGCGAGGTGGAGCACCTCTTCCGTGTGCCTGTTTGCCATCTGCACGTTTGGTTGAGGGTCTCCAAGACTTCTGGCCCAGCTTTTGACCAGGTTGTTTGTTTTCTCATTGTTTAGTTTTGAGAGTTCTTTGTATATTTTGAATAAATCTTTATCATGTCTGCAAATATTCTCTCCAAGTCAGTCTTGATACTAGCCTTCACAGAGCTGAACTTTTTATTTCCTTTATTTACTACTTTGGTAGAACTTCCAGTACAATGCTGGGAAGGACTGATGAGGGGGAAATCCCTACCTTGTAGCTTATCTTAGTGGGAGAAGGTCTAGTTTCTCACCAGTAAGTATGATGTTAGCTGCAGATTTTTTATAGACATTGTTTATCAAGTTGAGCAGGTTCCCCATCTTCCTAGATTACTGAAAGTCTTTATCATGAATGAGTGCTGGATTTTGACAAATGCTTTCTATTCATCTATTAATATGATCATGTGATTTTTCTTTTTGAACCTCTTAGTGAAAGTCATTCAGTTATGTCTGACTCTTTGTGACCCCATGGACTGTATAGTCCATGGAATTCTCCAGGCCAGAATACTGGAGTGGGTAGCCTTTTCCTTCTCCAGGGGATCTTCCCAACCCAGGGATGGGACCCAGGTATTTCGCATTGCAGGTGGATTCTTTACCAGCTGAGCCTCGTAATGTGATCAATCAAATCAATTGATTTTTGAACGTCAAACTAACCTTGCATGCCTGAGATAAATCCCAGGTGTGGTTGTGGTATATAATTCTTTCTATACAGTGCTGGATTTGATTTCCAATATTTTGTTGAGGATTCTTATATCTATATCCACAAGAGATATTTGTCTCTAGTTTTCTTTTCTTGAAATGTCTCTGTCTAGTTTTGATCTTAGGATGATGCTGGCCTCATAGAATGCCTTGGGAAGTATTACCTCAGCTTCTGTCCTCTAAGAGAGATGGTAGAAAGTCTGTATCATTTTTTCTTAAATGTTTGGGAGAATTCATCAGTGCGCTCCTCTGGGCTTGGTGCTTTCCACTGGAGAAGGCTGTCCTCATTGATTCAATATCTCTAGTAAACATGGGCCTATTGGGGGCAGGAGGAGAAGGGGACGACAGAGGATGAGATGGCTGGATGGCATCACTGACTCGATGGACGTGAGTCTGAGTGAACTCCAGGAGTTGGTGATGGACAGGGAGGCCTGGCGTGCTGCGATTCATGGGGTCGCAAAGAGTCGACATGACTGAGCGACTGAACTGAACTGAACTGATCCAGATTGTCCATTTCTTCTTGTGTGAGCTTTGGCAGATTGTGTCTTTCAGGAATCAGTTCATTTTACCTTACCGAACTTGTTGTTGTTGTTTAGTTGTTAAGTCATGCCCAACTGCCGGAGTCCAGCTCCAGCAGCCAGGGAGTCATCCTGAAGGGATGAGCGGTGTCGGCGGGGAATGATGCAGCCTCTGACTCGAGGTGCGGGGCCACATGTTTATTTCAAGCATCAGGTCTTCTTTTATCCTTTGACAAAAGCATTAGGTCAGAGGTTTGACATTTTCAGCTCCCCCTCACCCAGATTATCGTCTCCTTGTTGCCCTTCAGAGTTCCTGCTTCAGCGATTCTCTCAGAATTGTGTGTACTTGTACAATGATTACATTGTAATTCATGCTAACGTCTGGGCTGCATACCACATTCCTCAGTTTATCTCTTATCTTTCTAAATCCTGCTTGCCCCTAGTATCCTAAGCTCACTATCTCCTAAAAAGGCTTCTAGCTATTCTTTATTATTCCTAAACCCTAAACTCAGCAAACTTCCTTTGCCACAAACATTTCCCTCACACACAGGTCCCAGATAACAATCCTTCCATGGCCTCAAGCTGCGGCCTATGTGCTCATCCTGGGACATTCTTTGTAAAAATCCTTGAACAAATGTCAATGGTTACTTTATAGATTATTTTCTGGGCACAACTGTAGAAGGCTTTGTGCTTTCTCATGCTTCTCTCAAGAACAATAAGCACCTTAACATTCTTTCCAGCCAACTCAACAGAAGAAAGGAAAGAACAAGTCAGAATCATGAAACCTAACGCCTTCATCCCCGGACCGTGCCTGCGGAATGAGGAGGGGGGTTGGGGCCGTGCCTCCATTTTGTCAGTAATGCCTAACGCAGCTCCCGACACCTGACTCTTTGCGACCCCACGGTCTACAGCACACCAGGCTTCCCTGTCCTTCACCAACTCCTGGAGCTTACTCATTGTGACGATGATGCCATCCAACCATCTCATCCTCTGTCATCCTTTTCTCCCCTTGCCCTCAATCCTTCCCAGCATCAGAGTCTTTTCCAATGAGTTGGCTATTCACATCAGGTGGCCAAAGTATTCAAGCTTCAACTTCAGCAATTGTCCTTCCAACGAATATTCAGGGTTGATCTCCTTTAGGATTGACTGGTTTGATCTTCTGGCTGTCCAAGGTACTCTCAAGAGTCTTCTCCAGCACAACAATTCAGAAGCATCAATTCTTCAGCACTCTGCTTTCTTTATGGTCCAGCATTCACATCTGTACATGACTACTGGAAAAACCATTACTTTGACAAGATGGACCTTTGTTGACCAAATGATGTCTCTGCTTTTTGAAATGCTGTCTAGGTTCCTCATAGCTTTTCTTCCAAGGAGCAAGCACCTCTTAATCTCATGGCTGCAGTCACCGTCTGCAGTGATCTTGGAGCCTCTTGATCTCACGGCTGCAGTCGCCGCGTGCAGCGATCTTGGAGCCCGAGAAGACGACCTCTGCCACTGCGCCCACCTCTCTTCTGTGTGCCATGAAGTGATGGGGCTGTATGCCATGATCTTTTTTGAATGTTGAATTTCAAGTCAGCTTTTTCACTCTTTCTCACCCTCATCAAGAGGCTCTTTAGTTCCTCTTTGTGTACTGCCATTAGAGCGGTGTCATCTGTATGTCTGAAGTTGTTGATATTTCACCTAGCAATCTTGATTCCAGCTTGTGCTTCATCCAGCCTGGCATTTCACATGATGTACTCTGCATATACGTTAAATAAGCAAGGTGACAACATACAGCCTTGTCATACTCTTTCCCAATTTTGAACCCAGTCCATTGTGTCATATTTGGTTCTAACTGCTGCTTTTTGACCTTCATATAGATTTCTCAGGAGACAGGTAAGATGGACTGGTAGTCCCATCTTTTTAAGAATTTTCCACAGTTTGTTGTGATCCACACAGTTAATGGGTTTAGTGTAGTCAATGAAGCAGAAGCAGATGTTCTTCTGGATTTCCATTGCTTTCTCTATGATCCAACAGATGTTGGCAGTTTGATCCCTGGTTTCTCTGCTGTTTCTAAACCAAATTTATGGTCATAGACTTTTTTCATATTGCGTGTGTGTGTGCTCAGACATGTCCAACTCTTTGCGACCCCGTGGACTGTAGCCTGCCAGGCTCCTCTGCTCATGGGACTACCCAGGCAGGAACGCTCGCGTGGGTTGCCCTTGCCTCCTCCATGGGAACTCCTCGACTCAGGAATCAAGCCCACATCTCCTGCACTGGGAGGTGGATGGGTTTGCTTCTTTCCACCACTGTGCCACCTGGGAAGCCCCTGTCTCTCTATTACCTTCCAACCTCCATGGCCTCTCTACTAATACCCTCTCATTTCTCATATCTGTCATTTATGTCTTCTTTTCTTCATGGATAGCCTGGCTAGAGGCTTATCAATTTTATTCATCTCTTCAAAGAGCCAGCTTTTGTCTTTGTTGATTTTTTAAATGGGTCACCCATTTTCAATTTCATTGATTTTCCCTGTAATTCTTATTACTTCTTTTATTCTGCTTCTTTGGATTAAATCTGCTCTTTTATTTCTAGCTTCCTAAGGTAGAAACTTAGATTATTGATTTTAGACTTTTCTTATTTTCTAATACACACTCAGTGCTCTAAATTTCCCTCTTGGTACTGTTTTCACTGCATCTCACAATTTTTGATAAATTACATTTTTTAATTTTCATTTAGCTCAAGTATTTCTTAACTTCTCCTGACATTCTTAATGCCCCATGTGTTGTTTAGAAGGGTGTTGTGTAAAAGCCACGTAACTGGGGCTTTTCCAGTTATTTTTGCTATTGATTTCTAGTATAATTCCAATGCGGTCTGAGAGCAGATATGTAGAATCTCTATGCTTTTCGGTTTTTTAAGGTGCATTCTATGGCCATGGATGTGGTCTGTGAACATTGGTGAATGCTCCTTGTGGGCTTGAGGAGAATGTGTATTCTGCTGTTGTTTGGGGAAGAGGTATGTTGATTATATCTAACTTTGATAGTGTTGTTGAGTTTGGTTAAGTCATTTCTGATTCTCTGCCTGCCAGATCCATCCATTTCTGGTAGAGGAGCATTGAAATATCCAGCTATAATGGTGGACTTGTCCATTTCTCCTTGCAACTCTGATAGCTGTTGCCTTGTGTAGTTCATTGCTGTGTTGTGTACACACATTCAGTTCAGTTCAGTTCAGTTGCTAGTCGTGTCCGACTCTTTGCAACCCCATGAATAGCAGCTCGCCAAGCCTCCCTGTCCATAACCAACCCCCGGAGTTCACTCAGACTCACGTCCATCGAGTCCGTGATGCCATCCAGCCATCTCATCCTCTGTCGTCCCCTTCTCCTCCTGCCGCCAATCCCTCCCAGCATCAGAGTCTTTTCCAACGGGTCAACTCTTCGCATGAGGTGGCCAAAGTACTGGAGTTTCAGCTTTAGCATCATTCCTTCCAAAGAAATCCCAGGGCTGATCTCCTTCAGAATGGACTGGTTAGATCTCCTTGCAGTCCAAGGGACTCTCAAGAGTCTTCTCCAACACCACAGTTCAAAAGCATCAGTTCTTCGGCACTCAGCCTTCTTCACAGTCCAACTCTCACACCCATACATGACCACTGGAAAAACCATAGCCTTGACTAGACGGACCTTAGTTGGCAAAGTAATGTCTCTGCTTTTGAATATGCTATCTAGGTTGGTCATAACTTTTCTTCCAAGGAGTAACCGTCTTTTAATTTCATGGCTGAAGTCACCATCTGCAGTGATTTTGGAGCCCCAAAAAATAGTCTGACACTGTTTCCACTGTTTCCCCATCTATTTCCCATGAAGTGATGGGACCGGATGCCATGATCTTCGTTTTCTGAATGTTGAGCTTTAAGCCAACTTTTTCACTCTCCACTTTCACTTTCATCAAGAGGCTTTTTAGTTCCTCCTCACT
This sequence comes from Capra hircus, assembly GCF_001704415.2. NCBI lineage: Eukaryota > Metazoa > Chordata > Mammalia > Artiodactyla > Bovidae > Capra > Capra hircus. The sequence continues at coordinate 825,957 of NC_030810.1, read as the reverse complement.
TTCTGCCATAAGGGTGGTGTCATCTGCATATCTGAGGTTATTGATATTTCTCCTGGCAATCTTGATTCCAGCTTGTGCTTCTTCCAGCCCAGCGTTTCTCATGATGTACTCTGCATAGAAGTTAAATAAGCAGGGTGACAATATACAGCCTTGACGTACTCCTTTTCCTATTTGGAACCAGTCTGTTGTTCCACGTCCAGTTCTAACGGTTGCTTCCTGACCTGCATATAGGTTTCTCAAGAGGCAGGTCAGGTGGTCTGGTATTCCCATCTCTTTTAGAATTTTCCACAGTTTATTGTGATCCACACAGTCAAAGGCATTGGCATAGTCAATAAAGCACAAATAGATGTTTTTCTGGAACTCTCTTGCTTTTTCTATGATCCAGCAGATGTTGGCAGTTTGACTTCTGGTTCCTCTGCCTTTTCTAAAACCAACTTGAACATCTGGAAGTTCATGGTTCACGTATTGCTGAAGCCTGGATTGGAGAATTTTGAGCATTACTTTACTAGCATGTGAGATGAGTGCAATTGTGCGGTAGTTTGAGCATTCTTTGGCATTGCTTTTCTTTGGGATTGGAATGAAAACTGACCTTTTCCAGTCCTGTGGCCACTGCTGAGTTTTCCAAATTTGCTGACATATTGAGTGCAGCACTTTCACAGCATCATCTTTCAGGATTTGAAATAGCTCAACTGGAATTCCATCACCTCCACCAGCTTTATTCATAGTGATGCTTTCTAAGGCCCTCTTGACTTCACATTCCAGGATGTCTGGCTCTAGGTGAGTGATCACACCATCGTGATTATCTTGGTCATGAGGATCTTTTTGTACAGTTCTTCTGTGTATTCTTGCCACCTCTTCTTAATATCTTCTGCTTCTGTTAGGTCCAGACCATTTCTGTCCTTTATTGAGCCCATCTTTACATGAAATGTTCCCTCGGTATCTCTAATTTTCTTGAAGAGATCTCTAGTCTTTCCCATTCTGTTCTTTTCCTCTATTTCTTTGCACTGATTGCTGAAGAAGGCTTTCTTATCTCTTCTTGTTATTTTTTGGAACTTTGCATTCAGATGCTTGTATCTTTCCTTTTCTCCTTTGCTTTTCAGTGCTCTTCTTTTCACAGCTATTTGTAAGGCCTCCTGAGACAGCCATTTTGCTTTTTTACATTTCTTTTCCATGGGGATGGTCTTGATCCCTGTCTCCTGTACAATGTCATGAACCACAGTCCATAGTTCATCAGGCACTCTATCTATCAGATCTAGGCCCTTAAATCTATTTCTCATTTCCACTGTAAAATCACAAGGGATTTGATTTAGGTCATACCTGAATGGTCTAGTGGTTTTCTCTACTTTCTTCAATTTAAGTCTGAATTTGGCAATAAGGAGTTTATGATCTGAGCCACAGTCAGCTCCTGGTCTTATTTTTGTTGACTGTATTGAGCTTCTCCATCTTTGGCTGCAAAGAATACAATCAATCTGATTTCGGTGTTGACCATCTGGTGATGTCCATGTGTGGAGTCTTCTCTTGTGTTGTTGGAAGAGGGTGTTTGCTATGGCCAGTGCATTTTCTTGGCAAAACTCTATTAGTCTTTGCCCTGCTTCATTCCATGTTCCAAGGCCAAATTTGCCTGTTACTCCAGGTGTTTCTTGACTTCCTACTTTTGCATTCCAGTCCCCTATAATGAAAAGGACATCTTTTGGGGGTGTTCTAAAAGGTCTTGTAGGCCTTCATAGAACCATTCAACTTCAGCTTCTTCAGCGTTACTGGTTGGGGCATAGACTTGGATAACTGTGATATTGAATGGTTTGCCTTGGAAACGAACAGAGATCATTCTGTCGTTTTTGAGATTGCATCCAAGTAACGCATTTCAGACTTTTGTTGACCATGATGGCTACTCCATTTCTTCTAAGGGATTCCTGCCCACAGTAGTAGATATAATAGTCATCTGAGTTAAATTCACCCATTCCAGTCCATTTTAGTTCACTGATTCCTAGAATGTCAACATTCACTCTTGCCATCTCCTGTTTGACCACTTCCAATTTGCCTTGATTCATGGACCTAACATTCTAGGTTCCTATGCAGTATTGCTCTTTATAGCATTGGACCTTGCTTCTATCACCAGTCACATCCACAGCTGGGTATTGTTTTTGCTTTGGCTCCATCCCTTCATTCTTTCTGGAGTTATTTCTCCACTGATCTCCAATAGCATATTGGGCACCTACTGGCCCGGGGAGTTCCTCTTTCAGTATCCTATCATTTTGCCTTTTCATACTGTTCATGGGGTTCTCAAGGCAAGAATACTGAAGTGGCTTGCCATTCCCTTCTCGGACCACATTCTGTCAGACCTCTCCACCATGCCTGCCTGACTTGGGTGGCCCCACAGGGCATGGCTTAGTTTCACTGAGTTAGACAAGGCTGTGGTCCTAGTGTGATTAGTTTGACTAGTTTTCTGTGATTATGGTTTCAGTGTGTCTGCCCTCTGATGCCCTCTTGTAACACCTACCGTCTTACTTGGGTTTCTCTTACCTTGGTCGTGGGGTAACTCTTCATGGCTGCTCCAGCAAAGCACAGCCGCTGCTCCTTACCTTGGAGGAGGGCTATCTCCTCACTGCCGCCCCTCCTGACCTTGGATGTGGAATAGCTCCTCTAGGCCCTCCAGTGCCCACGCAGCCATTGCTCCTCGGGCAGGGGTAGGTCCTCTTGGCTGCTCCTGCGCTGTCGCAGCCTGGCACTCTCAGCCGCTGCCCCTGACCTCAGATGCGGGGTAGCTCCTCCCGGCCACCGCCCCTGACCTCGGACGCGGGGTAGCTCCTCCCGGCTGCACTCTGTGCGTCATTGCAGCCGCCCGCACACACATTAAGGATTGTTATGTCTTCTCGGAGAGCTGACCCTTTCATCATCATGGAGTGCCATTCTTCATCCTTCATAACTATGCTTGCTTTGAAGTCAGATCTGTTAGGGATAAGTACAGCAACTCTTGTTTTCTGTTGACCAGTGTTAGCATGGTATAACTTTCCCCCATCATTTCCCTTTCATCTATATGGTCTTCATATTTAAAATGAGTTTCTTGCAGGCAACTTATGGTTCGGTCTTGTTTCTTGGTCTGCTCTGGCGATCCGTCTTTGCACTGGTGCTTTTAGACTATTGATGTTCAAAGTGATCACAGATATGGTTAGCTTAATATCTACCACGTCTGTTACTATTTTCTATTTGTTACCTTGGTTCTTTGTTCCTACTTTGTTTTCCACTCTGGCTTTTGTGTGTGAGTGTTTCTAACTGAACGATTGACCTACAACAGTGTTCCTTCCATATGCAACATGGTGACTCACTATTTCTGTACATTACAAAATGATCGCCACTGTACGCATTACCGTCTGTCACCACACCACGTTATCACACGGTCGCTGACTGTGTGCCCCACGCTACGCATCTCGTCTCTGTGACACGGTACTTTGTAGTGGAAATCTGCACCTCCTCGTAGCCCCCTCACCTAAGCCACTCATTGTCCCGCCACGCCTCCCCTCTGTCCCGCCACGCCTCCCCCTGTCCCGCCACGCCTCCCCTCTGTCCCGCACGCCCCCGTCCCCACGCCTCCCCCTCTGTCCCGCCACGCCTCCCCTCTGTCCCGCCACGCCTCCCCCCTGTCCCGCCACGCCTCCCCTCTGTCCCGCCACGCCTCCCCCTGTCCCGCCACGCCTCCCCTCTGTCCCGCCACGCCTCCCCTCTGTCCCGCCACGCCTCCCCTCTGTCCCGCCACGCCTCCCCTCTGCAGCCTCCTGTTTGCTCTCCACGAGTCTGATCATTTACGGTTGTTCATTTGCTTCTTTTTTTCAGTTCCACATACAAGTGAGATCATACAATATTGTCTTCTAGATCTGACTCAATACCCACTAAGTCCATCCATGTTGTAACAAATGGCAAAGTTTCGTGCTTTCTTGTGGCTCAGTAATATTCAATTACATGTGTATCTAATTTTTCTTTGTTCATTCATCTATTAGTGGTTAGTGTGCTCCCATATCTTGTCTATTGTAAATACTGCTGCTGTGAACATAGGGTGCATTTATCTTCAAATTAGTATTTTTGTTTTCTTTGGGAAAATACCCCAAAGTGTAATTGCTGGATTACACGGTAATTCTATCTTTAATTTTATGAGTAACCTCCACACTGTTCTTCATAGTAGCTGCATCAATTTAAGTTCCCAGCAGCAGTACACATGGGTTCCTTTTCTCCACATCCTCACCAAAATACTTTATGTGTTTTTGACAACAGTCATTCTGACAGGTGTGATGGAGGATATCTCATTTTGGTTTTCTTTGATTATCAGTGAAGTTGAGCATCTTTTCATGTGTCTACTGGCCGTCTGTATATCTTCTTTAAAAAACATCTATTCAAGTCCTCTGCCTATTTTTTAATCTGGTTTTGTTTTCTGTTTATTTTCAACACTGAGTTATGAGGTCTTTGTATATTTTGGATATTGACCCCCTTGTTGGATGCACAACTCGCAAGTATCTTCTCCCATTCAGTAGGCTGCCTCTTCATCTCGCTGATAGCTCCCTTCACTGTGCAAAAGCCTTCTAGTTTAAGTCCCGTTTGTTTATCTTGGCTTCTGTCTCCCTTACCTGGGAAGACAGAGCCAGAAAAGAATCGCTGAGACTGGTGTCAGAGAGTATGCTGCCTGCGTTTTCTGCTAGGAGTTTTGCGGCTTCAGTTCCTGCATTTAAATTTTCACTCATTTTGAGTTTACTTCCATGTGTGGTGTGAGAAAGTCTCACTCATTTCGAGCTTGTTTGCACGCGTGGTGTGAGAAAGTCTCACTCATTTCGAGCTTGTTTCCACGCATGGTGTGAGAAAGTGGTCCAGCCTGAGTCATCTGCATGTAGCTGTCTAGCTTTCCCAGCATCGTCCATTGAAGAAGCTGTCTCTCCCCTGTATTTCGCCTCCGCTGCTGTGGACCAGTCGGCCCTGTGTGTGTGGATTTATCTGGGGACTCTCCACTCTACTCCGTTGATCTAAGTGTCTGCTTTTGTGCTAGTGCCATCCTGCTTTGATTGCTGTAGCTTTGTAGTGCAGTTTGGAATCAGGGTGTTTGAAACCTAGAGCTTTGTTCTTTCCAAGTTTGTTTTGGAGATTCACAGTCCTTTGTGTTTCCATACACGTTTTAGAATTACATGATCTGGTTCTGTGAAATTTGCCATTGCTGTTTTGATAGGACTTGCACTGAATCTGTAGATTCTCTTGGGTCATGTAGTTATTCCAACAATATTAATCCTTCCAATCCATAAGCACAGTATGCCTTTCCATTTGTGCTGTCTCTAGTTTCTCTCATGTCTTATAGTTTTCAGCGCACAAACCTCTTACTTCCTTGGTTAGAGTCATTCCTGCCTATTTTATTCTTTTTGATGCAACTATAAAGGGGATTATTTTCTTAACTTCTCTTTCTGATGGTTCATTGTCAGTGCATAGAAACACAACAGATTTCTGAATATTAATTTGGTAACTTTCATCTCTATTGAATTACTTATAGTTCTAATTGTTGCAGGTGGCATCTTGAGGGTTTTCTAATATATAGCATCGTGTCATCTGGAAACAGTGACAGTTTACTTCTTCCTTTCCGATCTGAATTCCCTTCATTTCTTTTTCTTGTCTGATTGCTACGGCTAAGACCCTCAAATACTGTATTGAATAATAAGGAGGGAGTGGCGTTCCCTGTCTTGAATTTTGTCAAAAGCATTTTCTGCACCCATTGAGATGATCATATGATTTTTATTCCTGTTTATTCACATGATGTATCACATCGTGTTGTTTGCCAATTTCGAGCCATGCTTAGGTTTTGGTTTGCTTACATAGGCTGCCAAGACATTAGAGCCGCCTCAATCTAATGACTTCTTTGTTTAATTACTTTAAGACAACTAGTCCCAGTATATGTTCAAATAACACTGTAGTACTTCTCAGGAAGTGTGAATGCCTCTGTAACAACGAAACAATACTAACTGTTGCCCCGCTTTGTATCATTGCTGTCATACCTTTTACATATTATATGATTGATGCATTATTGGTATTATTATTCTAGACAAACTGTTGTCTGTCGGATCCATTAAGAGTAAGTTTTAATTTTACCTTCATCACTTCATTTCCTCTTTATTAAATATATTATTTGAATGTTTTCCTGTCTTGTGGGTGGCCTGTTCACTCTGCTGACAGCATCTTTTGACGCACAAAATGGTTTAATCTTGACGAATTCCAGTTTGTCTACTTTTTCTTTTGTTGCCTGTGACTTTGGGGTCGTTGCCAAAGCCAACGTCGTGAAGCTTTTGCCCTACATTTTCCTAACGAGTTTTATATTTTTAGCTCGTATATTTGGACCCTTGATCCATGTCAAGTAATTTTGTAGTGGTGTTAGGGAGCAATCTAGTTTCATTCTTTTCCATACGAATATCCAGTTTTCCCAGTACCGTTTGTTGGAAAGACCACCCTTGCTCCATCAGATGGTCTTGGCACCCCTGTCGAGAACCACAGGGCCGTGCATGTGCGGCTCCGTTCTGGGCTCTCTGTGCGGCTCCCCTGATCTGCCTGCCTGCCTTCAGGCCACTGCAACACTGTCTTGATTACTGTAGCTTTGCAGCCAGTCTTGAAATCAGAAAGTGTAAATCCTGCAACGTTGGTATTCTTTTTCAAGATTATTTTGGCCAGTCTCTTGATGAAACTTTAAAACTTGCATTTTATTTCTCTGAATGTAGTAAAGTTTGCTATTTTAGCGTCTCTGTCTGGCAATCCCAGTGTCTGCTGTTTCTCCTCCTTCTGGTTACTCCTGTTAGCAGTGTCTCACTTCCTTGCATGCATGATCTTCAACTGTGTCCTGGAGTTTGTATTTGGGCAGATATTTACAGGAGCAACTCAAGGCCTCAGATGATGCCATCTTCCTAAAGGCAGAGTTTTTCTTTACTCCTGCCAAGAACCTGGTTCCCTGTGAGAGGCTGCCTTAATCTAAGCCCCGGGCTTGCAGGAAGGTGGAGCGAGTGCCTGCATGGGGGCCATCCGCTCTGGGCTCACCCTGATCATGACGGGGGCCTTAGCGGCCCCAGCCTCATGCGGGGTTAGCAGACCCCTCACCTCGAGCTGGCTCTGCGGTCTGGCGCTTTCTCTTTCCCTCCACGAGGCTGCAGAGCTTCAGGCATGGCTTGCGTCTGCTGCTTCCACAGCTGCAGCTGCACTCACCTCAAGCGCCGGGCTCACCTCCAGCCTCCTCTTGCCCCAAACTTGGAATCGAAACACGTTCCCTTGTTCACTCTTTCTTGCCTTTCCGAGGTGTATTTATTGGCATTTTTGGTTGATGTGGGTTGCAGAGCCTGCCCTCACCCCAAGGGTTGTTTCTAAAGGCACAGTTCTGACCTACGCTTCCCAGGACAGGTCGTGCGGGGGGACAGCATACTCTGTGGTCATTAACTCACTCATCTTGCCCAGCCCAGCCTGAGAGGCCAGTTCAGTATTCACACCGTCCTACAGGTCAAAAGCCAGAGCACAGAGAGGCAAGGCTAACCTGCCTGCTGGCTGCACAGCTGGGGAATGTGGGGTTAGCACTGGACCCTCCTGTGTCTGAGCACAAAGATGCCGCTCCACCTCCTGTGTCCACCGTGAGGAGTCCTGAGCACAGGCGTCCCCATCTGGCCATTGAGGCCCTCCCACCCCCAGCCTCCTTCTCGCCCCTGCAGACCTGCTCAGAGTCTGCCCTGCGCTTCTGAAGCCCCTGTCGGCAGTGGGACCAAGGAGCTAGGGCCACTGGGCAGGTCTGAGCCCCGCCTCCCCCTCCCAAAGCCAGGGCACACGCTGGAGGCTCCCCACCCGGCACTGACAGCCCCAGGCAGGGCACCATCGACAGCAAACAGGTCAGACCCTGCACCCAAGGAGGGGATGGAGCAGGCCCGGGGGCCCCCGGTCAGGAGCCAGGAACTGTCGCCATCCTAGAAACGCCCGCTCAAGGCTGGCTCAGCCTCAATGGGTGCCCGGTGGCTGAGGCTTGGCCCCCTCTCGCTTTCTGCCCCAACAGGTGAACAACAACGGGATCATCTCCTTCCTGAAGGAGGTTTCTCAGTTCACCCCCGTGGCCTTCCCCATCGCCAAGGACCGCTGCGTGGTAGCGGCCTTCTGGGCGGACGTGGACAACCGGCGCGCAGGGGACGTGTACTTCCGGGAGGCCACGGACGCGGCCACGCTGCGGAGGGCCACGGCGGACGTCAGGCGCTACTTCCCCGAGCTCCCGGGCTTCTCCGCCACCTGGGTGTTCGTAGCCACTTGGTACCGCGTGACCTTCTTCGGAGGCAGTGCGTCTTCCCCCGTGAGTGTTCCATCCTGAGCGGGGAGGACATCCCTCTGGGGCCCAGGGTCTCCCTCCAGGCCCCTGCCTTGCTGGGCTGGGCCGGATGTCAGCCCCTTGCCATGCCCAGAGGGAACAGCGGGGCTCAGGGACAGAAGCCACTTGCCCAGGTCACTGGACGGCAGAGCCGGGACCTTCCTGGCCTCCGGAAACCACCCGCGTCCAGGAAAAGGCCCAGTGCCCCGACTCGGCAGCTCACATACCCGGGAGACAGGCGGTCTGTTGGGGCTTTTAACAGGAGCATGAATGGGGATTCAGGAAATGTGCGCTTTTTCTGTAAACATTACTGCGAAAGAAATTTCACACGAGTGAACTTCTGCTTACAAACGGCCCATTAACATTCCTATACTGCCTTTGTTTCTCATCACTAGTTCGTAAGAAAAGTGTCTTTTTAACAAGAAGTAAAGAATCCACAACCCCGCCAGCAGGGCGGAGCCATTCAGTGTGCGCTGCTGTGTAGGACCCGCGAGACAGAGAGCACACGAAGCCGCTAGTCTGCTGCCCCGCGAGCGCCTCCTGCGGGCCCTCTGCATTCTGTGTTCTTGTGCGTGTTTGGTTATAGCTTCACCTCCGCAGAGTCATTTCACCTATTACCTCTCCGCCTGCGAGGAAGGAGGCGCCCAGGGTCCCTCCTGAGCAGACGTTCTCCTCTTTGCAAACCCAGTCTGTTCCAAAATGCTTGTCTTGTGAGACAGGGACCCGAGACTCTGGGCTTGGGGTGGAAGTTGGTCTGGGAGCTGGGAGACAGGAAGCCCTCCTCCCCAGGGGCAGCTGCGGGAGCAGGTGGATCCGCAGAAAGTGACAGTCCGGCTTCAGGCACGGCCTCGTCCTCCTCAGACGCCTGGACCTGCCAGCCTGCAGAGCCCCTCCACCGGTCTCACCAGCCGGGGTCCTGCCCCCCAGACCTCCCCCCACGCCGGCCAGCAGCCGGCCCGTCTCCTCCCTGACTTCCAAGGCCTAAGTCTGCCTTCCTGAAGGCGAGCGCTCGGTCTCCATGTCACCTTTCACCATGGGGCTCCCTGCGTGCATGGCCCCCAGCCTGGTGGCACCTGCCCTCAGGTGTCCCCCAAGCGTGCTGCACAGCCCCCAGTGGGTCGTGAAGTCAGATCCTGCACCCGTCGCTAGAAGGGAAATGGCTGCCCACAGAAATCTAATCTCTGCTAAAAATGTGCCCGGTCACGCTCGCGAAAGCCACAGGCTGGTGCAATGCCACAGCCCTGCACCCGGCCACACGCACTGCTAGTCCTTGCCTGCCGCCCAGACAGGGTTTCCAGCTCTACACATCGTTGATTCCTAGCAGTGGTGACTCATCGGCTGCTTGCATTCTACTGTGATGTTTCTGTTCACACCCTTAGCCAGTTTTCTGTCATGTTTTTGTTCTTTTTCTTATTGATTCAAGGAAGTTCTAGCTGAATTAAAGACGCCACCAGTGCTTCTGCCACATGTATTGTGAAAACATTTTTCACTTCACTGTTTGTCATTTGGTTTGGCCGTATGACACTTTTTTGGAGTCAAATGTATAAATCTCCTTTTTGGTTCTTGCAGTTAACAAATGTCATGCTTAGAAGTCCTTTCCCGAGATGCTCTACGTATTTGCCTATATTTTCTCCCAGGGGTGCCGATGGTTTCATTTAAAACCTTACTTGATTTGGGATTTATTTTCCTAAGCTAAGTGATGTAAAGCTCTGATTTCATTGTTTCTCAGTGTGTCCTATTTGTCCCGCGATCTTTTCTTAAAGTTTCACCCTTTGCCCAATCTGAAATAGAACCTCTTATGTATATTTTCATGGAGGAGGATTCCATGAAAATCAAGAAACTTAATGATTAAAACTGCTTTTCCTTGTTTCCCCTTTTTTGTTTTTACATTTTTGCTCATTCCACACGCAGTGGTTTGTAGGTTTGGTCAAGCAGGCACGACCCCTCAGTGCCCCCAGGCCTGCAGGCACAGGGCCTGCTCCCCGCGTCTGTGGGCCCCCACACCCCTCAGTGGGCTTCAGGCCCTCGGGAGGCGTCAGGCCGATGGGGGCAAGGTCTTGGGCGGGCCAGGGGCCCAGGCCCCACTCAGGCTCCTCTTTGCAGGTCAACACGTTCCAGACGGTGCTCATCACGGACGGCACACTCTCCTTCACCATCTTCAACTACGAGTCCATCACGTGGACCACAGGCACACACGCCAGCAGCGGGGGCGATGCCAGCGGCCTGGGGGGCATAGCGGCCCAGGTAGGGGCCCTGCTCCCCACCGCCAGGGCTATCACCCCTCGCCGCACACACACCCAGGGCAGAGCCTCTCAGGGCCCGAGGCACTTGTCCTGGCCCACACAGCCAGCCTGACAGCGCTAGCTGCCGCTGAGACAGAGCTCTGTGCGCCCCGCGGCTCCAGGGTGGCCTGGCCAACGGCCGTGGTCTGAGGGTCAGTGGCCAGCAGAAAAATCCCAGGTGTGGAGGGAGGTCAAGTGCAACCCGCCAGGGTCTGGGAGCTCCGCCCTCTCCTCCCGGCTCTCTATTCTAAGATCACACTGGCCCCTGGCCCCAGGGGAGGCCCAGAAGCCCAGGAATGAGCAGGAAGGGGTGGGGCCGGGGGGAGGGGGCTGCCATGACCCGACAAGGTCAGCAAGGGAGGAACCGCAGGTTAGGGTGGGGCCGGCTGGGAGGCAGGGAGGAGCGGACACGCCTGACCCTTTAGCGCTCCCAGCTCGAGGCCACCACGCAGGAGGCGGGCCTTCGGAGCTTTGGGGAGACCTGCAGACCCAGCCCGCCCCCGCCCGCCTTCTCCAAACCCGCCCGCAGGCCGGCTTCAACGCGGGAGATGGGCGGCGCTACTTCAGCATCCCAGGCTCGCGCACGGCGGACGTGGCGGAGGTGGAGACCACCACCAACGTGGGCGTGCCCGGGCGCTGGGCGTTCAGAATCGATGATGCCCAGGTGCGCGTGGGGGGCTGCGGCCATACAAGTAAGAAGATGGAGCGAGCGTTGGGGTGGCGGGCGGGGCGGGGCCTGGGGGGGGAGGGGGCTGGTAGGGAGAGAAGGGGCGCCCCAAGCGCCGCCCTAGGAAGGCGTGACTCCGGCCACCTCGGTTCCCCGCGACACCCCTGAGCCTGTCACCCCCAGGAGACTTCCTGCCTCTGCCGCGGGGTGGGGGAGGTTTGCTGGAGACCTCGGTTGGCAGTGTAAATGGGAGGCGTGGCGGTAAAGTCCCCCCAGGGCGTCCTGAGCGCCCTGCGTGGACGCCTGTGTCCTCGGGGACCCTGGGAGCAGTCCTTTTCCCACTCAGTCCCCAGCCTTGCTTCTTGGTGGGACTTGGTGCTGGGCGGGGTGGACGGGTCCCCTGACGGAACTCAGACAGACGGGAGCAGGGTCCACCCCACGGTCGAGCTCGTGGCCAGTGGAAACAGCGGGACTGACCACAGAAGTGTGTGTTCCCGCCACACACCTCCCCCCAACCGTGTGACCCTGAGTTGCAGACCCTCCTGCAAACCTACTTATAAACGGCAAGGGCGGGGCGGGGCGGGGCTCAGACGACTGGTTCAGCCCCTCCAGCATCCATGGAGGGCTGTTGATCACTGCCCCCGCCAAGCCTGGGGCCGGTGAGCCAGGTGCTCGGACCCCCGCCCCGCCCCGCCCCCCCGCAAAGACCACCTCCCACTCCCATGGGGACCAAGGGCACAGAGAGGGGCTGCTTCTCCTGAACGCTGTCCCAAGGACGACCCTAGCATAGAGCAGCCCCAGACCCGCCATCGGGGCAGGAGAGCACCCGGGGTGGGGCTGGGAGGGGCGCAGGCGCGCACACACGGTTGTGGGGGCTGGGGCAGGGGCAGGCGCGCGCACCCGGGGGAGGGGGCTGAGGGGGCAGGCGCGCACACCTGGGGGGGTGCTGGTTGGGGGGCAGGCTCTGACCCTGAGGAGTGGGGTCCTCAGAAGAGGGTCCATTCAGTCCGGGGACCCTGTTCCCATGTGGAGATACTTCTCCCCCATCCCAGGCCTCTGTGGGCAGCAGATGGGGGGGCCATTGCTGGGCCCCGAAACTCAAGGGCGCAGAGGCCCCAGGAGTGCAGTGCCGTGAGGGTGGGGTGCAGGGGACCAGTCCCCTGGGGTCCCCAGCACACCTCAGGCCCAGAAGATGAAGCTGGTACCCATCCGTTGGGGTCGCCAGGAAGGGAGGGTGGTCCACCCCTGAGAGGCGGGGCACCCACCCCTGAGAGGCGGGGCACCCACCCCCTGAGAGGCGGGGCACCCACCCCTGAGAGGCGGGGCACCCACCCCTGAGAGGCGGGGCACCCACACCAGGCAGAAGGGCCGGCCCAGAATCGGCTCAGGCAGCCCGCCAGCAACTGCTACAGGGCAGCCGAGCCCCACTTGGCCTGAGTGCCCGGGCGGCTGGAGAATGGCCAGCGGGGAGGGGCGGGCCTCGGAGACACCCACAGCCTCGGCGGCTCTCGGGACCAGAGGGCCCTTCCAGGAACGTCCCCCTGTCTCTGGACGCCAGCTCTCCCTGGGGCCCTCCTAGTATTGGGAGAGCAGAAACCCTGGGACACTCCTGTACCTGCCCATGTGTGCGTGGGCTGGTTTTTTTTTTTTTTGGCCAAGCTACGCAGCTTGCAGAATCCTAGTTCTCTGACTAGGGACTGAACCTGCGCCCCAGCAGTGAAAGCACAGGGTGCTAGCAACTGGACCGCCAGGGAAGCCGAGTGTGCTTAGTAATGGTGGGTCTTCGTGCCTTGCCCCTGCAGAGCGTGGGGCCCCCCAAGATGAGCTCTGCCGGCTGCCTGTCGCCCAGGCCGGGGAAACCGTGGGTGCTCTCTAGGCAGCTGTGGACGGCGCAGCACCTCTCCAGGGAGGGGCCCCGGGCGGGGCTGACGCTCTGCCCTCCGTGTGTCCGCAGCCTCCGTGTGCCAGGCCCTGCGTCCGTGCCTCAACGGCGGCAAGTGCATCGATGACTGCGTCACGGGCAACCCCTCCTATACCTGCTCCTGCCTCTCAGGCTTCACGGGGAGGACGTGCCACCTGGGTGAGCTTCTGCAGGACCCCCCATACCCCGCCCCTTGGAGGGACCAGCCCCGGGAGGAACCCCACCCCCCCCACCCCCCCCCCCCCCCCCCCGCCCCAGAGAGACCACAACCTGCGGCCCAGGGTGTCCGTCCCCTGGGCAGCGTGCACGGATACCATGGGGAAGCCAGACACAGCAGCTGCACGGCCGTGAGCACCGCCCAGCCCTGGCGGGCCCGGTCCTCCCAGGCGTCCCTCCACTGAGGCTTCAGCCGCCCCGTTTTCCAGATGTGAACGAGTGCGCTTCCCACCCGTGTCAGAACGGCGGGACCTGCACACACGGCGTCAACAGCTTCAGCTGCCAGTGCCCTGCCGGCTTCAGGGGACCCACCTGTGAGACAGGTAAGAGGAACCCACCCGGCCCCACGCACCAAGGGCCACAGGGCGCCCGGAACGGTCCTGCCAGACCTGGGGGGGCAGGGCCATCAGGTTAGCATGCTGCAGGGGGCATTGCCCCAGATGCGGGTGACCGGATTGGGGGGGGTAGAGGGGGGTGCAGGAGCCCACAGCCCAGAGGAGGGGCCCTGGGGTGCGGCAGGAGCACCGAGCGCAGCACTCAGCCCTGCGAGGCCTGGGAATGGGGCGGGGCCTGGGAATGGGGCGGGGCCTGGGAGCAGGGCGGGGCCTGGGAGCGGGGCGGGGCCTGCTTCCAGACCCCCACTCTAGGACCTGTGCCCCCAAGCCCCCAACCCCAGTGCCCCTGGCAGGAGTGGAGTCTGGTTCTCCACGGCCCGGCCGTGGGTTGAGGTCTTTCTCAAGAGCCTCCTGTTGCTCCCAAGCTGCAGCCCGCACTGCGGTTTGCTGAGCGATGGTGCACACCCCGTTTCACCACGGGAGGCTGCTAGGGCAGCCCAAGAGATGGAGCCCTTAAGATCAGAGCGTGGCAGCCCCTGACCCCCATCGGCTCAGCCAGAGACACTCCCCCGAGACCTTCAGGGATGTGAACTGTTATTTAGAAACACAACACTGGTAAACGGGTAGCACCCTCACCAGTGTCTCAGCTAGAAAAACGCTCCTGACGGAGACTTAGCGCCACAGGGCACGTTTCCAAGCCTCTGACTCTGGTGTGCAGACACGTATCCAGGTCAGCAGGCCCCTGGGGAACTTGGGGCAGCGCCGGCAGCCTGCAGCCTTGGCCTTTCCGTGGCCAGCACAGCAACACCCGCAGCAGCGGCCCTGCCCCCCAACAAAGCTCCCTGGTCTCCGGACCCGCCTCGGCATCCAGAGTCCATGCCAGCAGGGGCACCGGGCCGCGTCCAGCAGGGACGTGGGCGCTGGCTGCCTCGAGTCTGCCCACTCCCACCAGCGTCCACCCCTGCTCTGGTGGGGTCAGGGTCCCAGCGACAGGGACGCCTCAAGAGGCTGGGAGTGGGGCCCCTTCACCCCCGTGCCCCTGCCATCTGCGGGGTAAACCCAGTTCAGACGAGCATTCAATGCCAGTGGCCGGGGACGGCCCTGCGCTCCAGGGCCTGCTGCCCCCTGGAGACAGCCAGGTCCACCCACGTGTAGCCCGAGGTGCGGGGTGGGGCTCAGCAGGAGACCGGGTCACACAGCCAGGAACCCCACGGCCTCACACACTGTGTGCCCACAGCACAGTCTCCATGCGATGACAGAGAGTGTCAGAATGGCGGCTGGTGCCAGGCGGAGGGCGGCCCTGTGGCTTGCGTGTGCCCGACCGGCTACACAGGGGTGGCCTGCGAGACAGGTGAGCGTGCCCTCGGCCAGCGGTGGGGCGAGGCAGGGTGGGGGGATGCGGGGGGGTGGGTGGGCAGGGTGCCAGTGGGGCAGGGTGCAGGGTGGTCAGAGGCTGGTGTGGAGCCGAGTGCCCACCTCTGCCACCCGCAGACGTGGATGAGTGCAGCTCTGACCCCTGCCTGAACGGAGGCTCGTGTGTCGACCTGGTGGGGAATTTCACCTGCCTGTGCGCAGAACCCTTCGAGGGACCTCGCTGTGAGACAGGTAAAGGCTGTGTCGCAGCTCCCCGTGGGTGACGGCGGTCAGCTGCCCCCGCTTCCTCGGGGGGTGGGCTCTGGTCTGGGCTCTGCTGTCCGAGTGCCGGATGAGGCGCAGGGAGTCTGCTCCCCTCTCTGAGGTGGATGGCCACACTCCCCAGGCCCCGCCCCCTCAGCAGATTCTTGCCTGCTTATTGCTCCTTCTTCCTGCCCCAGAGCCCTCGCCATGCAAGGAAACAAACCTTGGGCTGATCTCTACCACACGTGATGAAGTCTGCTTATTTCTGTTCTGTTGCATGTTGTTTTAAATGCTGGTTGCTCCTTGGAAGAAAAACTGACAAACCTAGACAGCATATTAAAAGCAAAGACATTACTTTGCCAACAAAAGTCTGTCTGGTCAAAGCTATGGTTTTCCCAGTGGTCACGTATGGATGTGAGAGTTGGACTACAGAGAAAGCTGAGCGCCGAAGAATTGATGCTTTTGAATTATGGTGCTGGACAAGACTCTTGAGTCCCTTGGACAGCAAGAAGATCCAACCAGTCAATTCTAAAGTCAATTCTGATCAGTCCTGAATATTCATTGGAAGGACTGATGCCGAAGCTGAATCTCCAATACTTTGGCCACCGGATGTGAAGAGCCAACTCATTGGAAAAGACCCTGATGCTGGGAAAGATTGAAGGCAGGAGGAGAAGAGGATGACAGAGGGTGAGATGGTTGGATGGCATCACTGATTCAAAGAACTTGAGTCTGAGCAAACTCTAGGGAATAGTGAAGGACACGGAAGCCTGGCGTGCTGTAGCCCACGCGGTCGCAAGGAGTCAGACATGACTAAGCAACTGAACAACAATAGGACTCAGTAGGTCAAGTAAAAGACCAGCTAGATTTTATGACCCACAGAATAAATTATGACTTCGGCATCTGACATCCCCTGGCCTCCCAGGGCCTCCACCCTCGAGCCAACAACAGCTGTGCACCCGTCTCCCTGGGGCTTGGGGGTGCTCAAGACAAACTCATCAGAGTTACTTTAAGTCTAAAAACTTAAGAAGGAAATGAGGTTTTGCCTACAAGTAAGGCGCAGGTGGGCACTGTGCCCTCCACTGGCCTTTCACCAGCAGGCCACACACAGGGCAGGCTGTGTCACAAAGGGATGGTGAGGCTTCACAGTGCAGAGTGTGGGCAGGTGGCAGCCCCACCTGTGGCCTGAAATCGTCACACTGTCACAGGACTGCCTCGATTGGCATCTGAGCATCAGCGTACGTAACTAAACTCGTGTCAGAAAACAAAGTGATTTCAGAAGATTTTGCAAAGAAATCATGTTTTGTACAAAGAGTAATGCTAACAAAAGTGAACTGTAAGAAACAACCACTAACATGTCTACCCCAATACAAGCTCGTGGGCCACATTTCAAGGCACAGCAGGACGCTGGCCCCACCCGGAGATCATAAAAGAACGTCATGCCTTCTGCTTCCGGCCAACAAGGATGGACCACTCCAGGACTCTCCCTGTCACTCTCAGCAAGAAAACCAGACCAGACACAGGAAACAACTGTCCTCAGCCACTGGACAGCTGAAAGCCATGAACTTCATTCCTGAGAGAAGAGAAGGAAGCCGGGTGGAACCCACAGCTGCCCCAAGGCTGCGTCAGAGCCATTGCCAGGCTGCCCTGTGGGTGGGGAGGGGGTTCCAGACTCCAGCAGTTCCTCTGAGTCAAGGAGCAGAGATCCCAGTTCAGTGGCTGGAGTTTGTGCTGGTGCCACCGACAAGGACAGAACTACCGGGGGGTGGCGGGGAGAGGAGAAAGCAGGAGACGAGCCCTGGACAGCTGCACTGGGGCCCCTTGAATCTGGGTGGGGTGAGAGCTGCTGGGCTGGGGAAGAACCACTGGGAGTGGTTAGTCAGTTACTGAAACTCAAGCCCATTCCTACCAGCCAGAGTGGAGCAGGTTCTTCATACCCAGGGCCAATACTGAGTAGAGTCCCCAGTAGCATCACCTTAGTGGTGGGGATGAATACATGCTAAGCTAATGGCAGGTCCGATCTGCCCCAAGAAAACTTAAAAGAAAGCTTGAAAGGACCAAACAGATCTGTTTAGTCAAAGCTATGGTTTTTCCAGTAGTCATGTATGGATGTAAGAATTGGACCATAAAGAAGGCTGAGCACTGAAAAATTGATGCTTTTGAACTGGGGTGTTGGAGAAGACTCTTGAGAGCCCCTTGGACTGCAAGGAGATCCAACCAGTCAATCTTAAAGGAAATCAGTCCTGAATATTCACTGGCAGGACTGATGCTGAAGCTGAAACTCCAATACTTTGGCCACCTGATGTGAAGAACCGACTCGTTGGAAAAGACCCTGATGCTAGGAAAGATTGAAGGCAGGAAGAGAAGGGGACAACAGAGGATGAGATGGCTGGATGGCATCACCAACTCGATGGACATGAGTTTGATTAAGCTCTGGGAGTTGGTGATGGACAGGGAAGCCTGGCATGCTGCAGGCCATTGGTTTGCAAAGAGTTGGACACAACTGAGTGACTGAACTGAACTGAATTTAACCATATGTCAGAGTAAAATCCTAAACTCTTTAGATGAATGTAACAGAATCCAGGACCCCAAAATACCCACCCAAAAGTTACCAGACATACAAAAGGTTGAGAGTATATGACTTACCGCCAGAAGTAAAATAGATCAAAAGAAGCAGTGGCCAGAGATGGCCAGAGAATCAGCAGATCCAAGTGTCCGCTCATCCATCATGAGCACGCGCGTGCCACACGTTCAAGGCTGTTGAGGGAAAAGACAGAATGAGAAGTAGAAGACGCAACAGAAGTTTCCAGAGATGAAACCATGATATCTGAATTAAAAAATAAGACCACTGGATGGTGCTCGCAGCAGGTTAGACGCTGCAGAAGGAAAGGTCAATGACCTTGAAGAGAGGAATGGAAGCAGTTTGACAAGCAGCCCAGAGAGGATGAGGCGGAAGGGCAGCAGTGAGGCGGGGCCTGTGCAGGGACGCTGTGCACCCAGCAGGTGTGACCCTGCTGTCCCTGCAGGACGGATGGTCTGAGGGGGTGCAGGAAGAGAGTGTGAAAAAGCAATGGCCAAACAGTTTCTAAGTCTGATGAAAATGAAAACCCCAAATTCAAGAAAAACATGAAGAAAACCATACAAAGCCCAACATAAATCAAATTGCTGAAAACCACTACATGAACCGAGGAGTTCCAGATGCACAAGCTGGATTTAGAAAAGGCAAAGGAACCAGAGACCAAGCTGCCAGCCTCCGCTGGGTCACAGCAAAAGCAAGAGAGCTCCACAGAGATCAAGCTGCCAGCCTCTGCTGGGTCACAGGAAAAGCAAGAGAGTTCCATGAAGACATCTACTTCTGCTTCATTGACTGCACTAAAGCCTTTGACTGTGTGGATCACAACAAACTGGAAAATTATTAAAAAGATGGGAATACTAGACCACCTTACCTGCCTCCTGAGAAACCTGTATACAGGTCAAGAAGCAAAAGTCAGAACCAAACATGGAACAACAGACTGGTTTAAAATTGGGAAAGGTGTGCATCAAGGCTGTATACTGTCACTCTGTTTATTTAACTTATATGCAGAGTACATCACTTGAAATGCCGGACTGGATGAATCACAGACTGGAATCAAGATTGCTGGTAGAAATATCAATAATCTCAGATATGCAGATGATACCGTCCTTATGGCAGAAAGCAAAGAGAAACTAAAGATCTTCTTGATGAAGGTGAAAGAGAAGAGTGAAACAGCTGGCTTAAAACAACATTCAAAAACTAAGATCATGGCCCCATCACTTCATGGCAAATAGATGGGGAAACAATGGAAACAGTGACAGACTATTTTCTTGGGCTCCAAAATCACTCCAGATGGTGACTGCAGCCATGAAATTAAAAGACACTTGCTCTTTGAAAGAAAAGCTATGACAAACCTAGACAGCATATTAAAAAGCAGAGACATTACTTTATTGACAAAGGTCCACATAGTCAAAGCTATGGTTTTTCCAGTAGTCACGTATGGATGCGAGAGTTAGACGATAAAGAAAGCTGAGTGCCGAAGAACTGATGCTTTCAAACTGTGATATTGGAAAAGACTCTTGAGAGTCCCTTGGACTGCAAGGAGATCAAACCAGTCAATCCTAGGTGGAATCAACCGTGAATATTCACTGGAAGGACTGATGCTGAAGCTGAAGTTCCACTACTTTGGCCACCTGATGTGAAGAGCTCACTCATCAGAAAAGACCCTGATGCTGGGAAAGACTGAAGGCAGGAGGAGAAGGGGATAACAGAGGAGATGGTTGGATGGCATCACAACTCACTGAACATGAGTTTGAGAAAGCTCCCGGAGATGGTGAAGAACAGGGAAGCCTGGTGTGCTGCAGTCTGTGGAGTCACAAAGCCAGACCCGACTGAGAGCGTGAACAGTGACAGAGAGGAGATGTTAACAGCAGCTGTAGAGGAAGACACAGAGACACAGGAATGACAGCAGACTCCTAGTCAGAGGCAGTGCAGGCTGGGCGACAGTGGGGCGGCGCCCGTAACGCCCTGAAAGGGATGAGCTGTGACGCCAGTGCTGTGCACCCAGAGACACCGTCTTTCAGAAACTAAGGCTACACAAAGACTCTTCAGACGGCCTCTCGGCAGCTCCGAGCACACAAGCACAGGGACCAGCCAGGATGCAGGGGCATGTGCAGCACTGCTGGCTGACCCAGCCTGACTGATATTCACAGAGACCCGCGTTCCCTCCAGGGCTGGCAGAGCCTTCACCGTGACAGATGACCCCACCGGCCATAAAACGAGGCTCAATAAACTGAAAAGGGCTGTGTTCTCTGACCGCAAACTAGAAATCAACAGGAGACAGATACCTGGAAAACCCCTAACATTTCAGTAACAGAAGTGCTTGACGAGCACTGCTCGGAGCCTCTGGCCTCAGCCAGGCCCTTGGTGCACCATTGCCCCCTCTGCGCCCCACCTGCTGCTTCTGCTCCAGAGAAGGGGTTCGGGGCTGAGGGCTGCTGGGGGCCAGTCTCCAGGCACTCGGCACAGACAGCAGAGGTTAACACGCCTCCTCTCTGGCCCAAGGCCCTGTTAGCCCACTCCCCGCCCAGGCCCTCTGCCAGGCCTTGGGTGACCACTGCCTTTCTTGCAGGACACCACCCCGTGCCCGACGCCTGCCTCTCAGGCCCTTGCCAGAACGGAGGCACCTGTGTGGATGCAGACCAGGGCTACGTGTGCGAATGCCCTGAAGGCTTCATGGGCCTCGACTGCAGGGAGAGTGCGTGTGGGCCGGGCCGCCGGGGGGCGGGGGGGTCCCGTGGGGTGTGCATGTGGATACCCATGGAGGGCAGCTGGGAGTGGGGAGAGGGGCTGCACGGCCGGTTTTATGGGACAGTGGTCAGGAGGGCACCCCCATACTGAGGCCTCTCTCCCCCCTGTCCGTGGCAGGAACCCCCAGCAGCTGTGAGTGCCGCAATGGTGGTAGGTGCCTGGGGGCCAACAGCACCCTCTGCCAGTGCCCACCAGGCTTCTTCGGGCTCCTCTGTGAGTTTGGTAAGTGCCCAGGGTTGGGGCAGGGGCTCCCGTCCTGCCCTGCTGTGAGAATCCCTGAAACCACAGCGAGCCCCAGGTGTCGGGGGCACCCCCACCTGGTCACCCTAGGGCTCACATGGTCCCTGGGCCTCCCCCTCATGTGCAGAGGTCACGGCCACGCCCTGCAACATGAACACGCAGTGCCCCGACGGCGGCTACTGCATGGAGTACGGCGGGAGCTACCTGTGTGTCTGCCACACCGACCACAACGTCAGCCACTGTGAGTGGGGCCCGCCTGCAAGCTGGCAGGGAGGCGCTAGGAGGGCCTGGGTGCAGCAGGAGGAGGCCTGCGAGGGGACCTGGGGGTGGGCAGCTTGGCCACGCACCCTGCTCCGCCCGCTGCAGCCACGTGTGGGCATCACCTGGTGCCTTCAAGCTCAGCTGCTGGGACGTGAACGCCTGACAAGTGCCCGCGGAGAAGCAGGTCCGCCGGCGTATGTCAGTGCAGACACCGAGTGACTCGGGTAGTGAGTCATCACGTGTGACAGTGGTGACGTGCTATCGGGGCCCTGATACCGGGACTCCTGTGACCACAGCTCAGTCCCAACTCAGTCCCAGCTCACGGGAGAGCGAAGGCAAAATCTGGAAAATTCAAAAATGTGATAGAAGAGGTTCTAGGGGGGCCTCCGAGCCAGCGTGAGGATGCAAGCCTGGCATCAGTTCTGCCAGGACGTCAGGATGACCGCCCTCTGTCCCACAGCACTGCCGTCGCCGTGTGACTCCGACCCCTGCTTCAACGGAGGGTCCTGTGACGCACACGGAGACTCCTACACATGCGAGTGCCCGCGGGGCTTCCACGGCCGCCACTGTGAGAAAGGTGGGGCAAGGCAGCTTACGGGGGTGGGGGGCATCCCGCCCGTTACAGCGCACCCCGCGCAGTGCACTCCCCTTCCCACTCACTGTTTTCCCCGTGGATTTTAGAATCCCTGATTCATAAAATAATTCAGTCTCGTCCAGTCGCTAAGTCGTGTCCGACGGTCTGTGACCCCGTGGACTGTAGCACGCCAGGCCTCCCTGTCCTTCACCATCTCCTGGTGTTTGTCAGATTCACGCCCACTGAGTCAACTTTATAAATGAAGTGCAATTAGAGAATGTCGACATTCTACAACACTTCGCCACGTAAGAACGGAAGCGCTCTTGAGCAAACACACTGTGGGCGTCATTGTGCTCGCCCGGCCCGCTCAGTTCAGTCTTTCCAGCAGCTAGAAGCAGCATCAGGACTCTTCTCAGTGACCCAGGCATCCCCTGGTCAAGGTCCACGGTGCTGGCCGCCTGGCCCCTATGCCCACGTCTGTCCTCCCAGGCTTGGCACCTGGGCCCTGTCCAGCCCGCCTGCTGCCCACGTTCCAGAGCTGAACCTGACCCTGCCCTGCCCCCACGGCCTGAACTGGCCCCTGAGCTCTGACCACACCCCCCCCCACCGCTGCGGGGGAGGGCTTTCCAGAGAGCAGGCTGATTCTGTGCAGAGCCACCGAGGTCCTGCACCCTTGGCCAAGGCGTCCCCAAGAGTGGGCAGAGGGACATGGTGGGGGGTGGTGGCCAGAACCTGGACAAGCGTCCTGTGAGGCCCCACGGGGTGTGGGGGGGAGGCCCCTCCTGCCTCACTTTCCCCCCAAGAACGTCGAGCAGGCCGAGGGTCTACACTGCTGGCTGAGCTGTGAAGGTGCAACATGCACCCCGCAGGCCAGGGAAGGCCCCCAGTGCAAGAGGGTGATGGGTGATGGGCCCCGCGGGCCAGGGAAGGCCCCCAGTGCAAGAGGGTGATGGGCCCCGCGGGCCAGGGAAGGCCCCCAGTGCAAGAGGGTGATGGGCCCCGCGGGCCAGGGAAGGCCCCCAGTGCAAGAGGGTGATGGGCCCCGCGGGCCAGGGAAGGCCCCCAGTGCAAGAGGGTGATGGGCCCCGCGGGCCAGGGAAGGCCCCCAGTGCAAGAGGGTGATGGGCCCCGCGGGCCAGGGAAGGCCCCCAGTGCAAGAGGGTGATGGGTGATGGGCCCCGCGGGCCAGGGAAGGCCCCCAGTGCAAGAGGGTGATGGGCCCCGCGGGCCAGGGAAGGCCCTCAGTGCAGGCACAAAAACACGCAGATCTGAGTGGAAGTGCCTACTCAGCGGCTCCCCACTCAGCAGGAGGGCAGCAGTGGGCAGCTCTCCAGCGCTTCCCCAGCAGAGCCCGGGCAGGGCAGGGGGACGGCGGGCACAGGGGGTCGGGGCGGTGGGCGCAGGGCCCCCGGGCCAACTGGGGAGCACCTGGGGGGCTCGGCCCTGGGCAGCAGCCTCAGGGGCTCCGCTGACCGGTAGCCGTGGCCTGCGGGTGCTCTGGGGAGGCTGGCCCCAGCTGACTGGCCTCTCTGTCTGTCTGTCTGCTCCTGGCAGCCCGGCCGCGCCTGTGCAGCTCTGGGCCCTGCAGGAACGGAGGCACGTGTAAGGAGGCGGGCGGCGAGTACCACTGCGACTGCCCCTACCGCTTCACTGGCAGGCACTGCGAGATCGGTGCGGGCCCAGCGGCGCGCCAGCCTGGGGAGGGTGGGGTGGGGCTGGCCTGGGACCCCTGCTCTGCCCCCTGCGTCTGCTCGTCAGGAGCACCCCACAAGCCCCCCACCGCCCCTGCTGAGGGTGTGGAGGGACGAGGGGAGGGACCGGAGTTGGGGGTGCATGCGACCCCCCGGCCCTGCCCTATGGGTGCCTCTGTTTCCAGGGAAGCCCGACTCGTGCGCCTCGGGCCCCTGTCACAACGGCGGCACCTGCTTCCACTATATCGGCAAATACAAGTGTGACTGCCCCCCGGGCTTCTCGGGGCGGCACTGTGAGATAGGTAAGGGGGAGCTCCCCACAGCCCCGTGGCCCGGAGGCACAGCTGGTGTGAGAGGCAGGACGCCTCTGCCGCCCAGAGGCCTCAGGGGTCCCCGTGCCCTTGCAGCCCCCTCCCCCTGCTTCCGGAGCCCGTGCCTGAATGGGGGCACCTGCGAGGACCTGGGCACAGACTTCTCCTGCCACTGCCAAGCAGGGTACACAGGACGCCGGTGCCAGGCAGGTGAGCAGGCCGGGTCAGGGGCGGGGCGGGGCAGGGCCCAGCAGGGGACTGGCGAGGGAGGGGAAGAAGGAAACCTTCGAGCAGCCCGCTCTGGGGGCCGGTTCTGTCACCATGGGACAGGCTGCACGAGGAGCAAGGGGCCCGGGTCAGAGCAGCGGGAGGCCAGGCAGGGGCCGGCAGTGCAGGACGCGGCTGCCGTGTCCTTGCAGAGGTGGACTGCGGCCCCCCCGGCGAGGTGAAGCACGCCACCCTGAGATTCAACGGCACCCGACTGGGCTCGGTGGCCCTGTACTCGTGTGACCAAGGCTACAGCCCAAGCGCCTCCAGCCATGTCCGGGTGTGCCAGCCACAGGGCGTCTGGAGCGAGCCCCCGCAGTGCCACGGTGACCGGGGCCCTCTGCGGGGTGGGGGGAGCCATGCCCCACTCCCCTGGGCCACGCCCCACTCCCCTGGGCCACGCCCCACTCCCCTGGGCCACACCCCGCTCCCATGGGCTGAGCAGGAGAGCAGGAGCTGCAGTTCTGACCCTGGCCTGTGTCTCCTCTGTGACAAGTGAGGCCAAGACCTGGTGCTGATGGTGGTGACGACCGGTCTCCTCCATTCTGGACCCTTCTCTAAGGGCTTCCGGTCCTCAGAGCAGCCCAGAGCATGAGGCCCAACACCCACAAGCCCACTCTGCAGAGGAAGCCGCAGAGGCCAGGAGGCAGCGCAAAGGCAGAGCCCTGCAGAGGCACACCAGGGCTCAGGTCCCAGCCCCGCTCCCAGGCCCGCCCAGGCCTGCCGGATCAGACCCTGCATTTGAACAAGGCCCCCACGAGCCCCCATGGGCATTTAAGGGGTGTTGCCCTGCAGGCAAGGCCCCCCTTGATCCAGGCACCTGGAGATAGCGATGCCAGCGGTGCGTTAAGCCAAACAGAACATTCCAAACTGTTCAGCCCATCTGTGTAATGGTAACACAGTCTCAGAAGACAAAGAGCTTTCAGCCAAGCAGCTTAGGGACAGGACAGCATCCAGAGAAGCGAGGCGCAGAGCACACCGCCCCCTCCCAGATGCCCTGCAAGGCGTCGGGCCTGGGCGGCCCTCTCAGGGGCAGCACCCCAAAACACAGGTGCAGTCACCTGGCCTCAAGCCTGCTCCTTTATGCCTGTCCTTCCAAGCCCCCCAGGGCTAGTGGTCACTGTCTAGGAGGCCACCCTGGGCCCAGTGTTGCTTCTCCTCAACATGCCATCAGAGGAGGAGTGGGGAGCGCCAGGGAATGTGAGCCCACGAGCCAGGATACCAGGACACTCGAGAAATATGGCCACCTCACAGACAGTAACAGAGCCCAGACAACATATTCTCCTGGGAGGAGAAACGCAGGAGATGAGTGAGAATATAAACGAAGCAGGACGCTGGCCATAAAATAGAATCAACAAGTAATGTTTAAAAGAAGGCAGGAATAAGATGATCGAAAAATTCTAACAGTAGAAGTAACAGACACAACTTATAAATGGGAAAAGAGACGAAGCTAAGGAGTTGGAAGATCAGTGTAAGGAGTTGTACCAGACAGAAGAAGGGAAATACTCATAAATTAGAAAGGAGATGTAGGCTCTGAGGAGTGCATAAGTGCTGACATTGAGGTAACAGGACTCCAGGAGTGACAAAAATTAGGATGGAATGTTGCAACAACTATGGCGCTAAATTCCCAGAACAGCTGATAAATGATCAGAGATTGGAAGGGCCTGCACAATGTCCAACAGGAGGAAAGAGAGACATTAGACACATTATAATGAAATTTAAGAAACTCAGGAAGAAAAGATCCTTAGAAAAGGGACAAGAAGCCACAAAGGAGCAAGAATCAGATTGGCACCAGACTCCTTATGGAGACATCAGGAGTGAGATAATAAAATGGCATTTTAAAGATAGCGAAGCGACCCATTCAGTTAGGGTCTGGACAGTGAGAAAACACCTTCACTCTCACTGTAACATCAAGGAAGCTCCAGAGAGCCCATAAAATCGTACCTTTTAACTCATTTGAGAGCTGAGGATGCAAAGTTTTCTCACAAGGAAGCACCAGGCCCAAACAAGTCCATGGGTCAATCCCACCGAACTGCCAAGAAGCAGACTGCCGCAGTGTTACACAGGCCCTCCTGGGGAGTAGAAACGAGTGTGTGCCACCCACTGCATGAGGCCAGGACAACCTCAAACCAGCACCAGACACAGACGGGTGGAGAGAGGAAAGTTATGGGTCCATTCGACGTGGAAACAGAGGCAGAATGCCACCTATCAAAACTATGCGCCGCGATGGGGCTTCCCAGGTGATGCCAGCGGTAAAGCAGCAGCCTGCCAGCGCAGGAGACCCAAGAGACGTGGGTTTGACTCCTGGGTCGGGAAGATCCCCTAGAGCAGGAAGTGGCAACCCACCCCAGTATTCTTTCCTGGAAAATTCCATGGACAGGGCAGCCTGGTGGGCGACAGTCCCTGGGGCCGCAAAGAGCCAGACACAGCTGAGCACGCACGCCATCCTTAAGCTGGGTTGTTACAGAAAGTGTGATATTAGGAACATTTGCTACACTGACCAACTAAAGGAGGAGAGTCATATAAGAGTCTCAATGACTGTATGATAAGCATCTGATAAAATTCACACCTATTCAAGTAACAAATGCCTACCAAGCACGAACTTTAAAAGTACTCCTTATCCAGATAAAAATAATATGATACACACACACCTTTCTAGTACCAGGTGGTATAATACAGGATTTACTGGAGGGAAAACTTAGAAAGAGCAGAGCCCACAGAGCCCCCCAAGTGTTAATTAGCCCACAGGGAGATGTGCTGAGACCAGGCAGAAGCTAGGCTGAACACACAATCGCACTGAAGCGCACCTATTGTGCTCCACGTATTTACAGAGGAACGAGGACAGGCCACGTCAAGAGGGCTACGGGACCCTCCTGGCGGTCGTGGTCTAGGCTCTGGGCTGCCACTGCCGGGCGCGCAGGCTCAGGCCCTGGCCAAGGAGGCTCTGTGCTGCATGCTGAGGCCAGGGGCAAGGCGAGGGGGCTGCGGGCCAGTGCTCCCTGGCCCGCACTGTGCGGGAGGGGGTCTGCAGTGCAGAGCTGCTCCTCCGCTGAGCTGACTCAGACACGCTGAGCTACCGACAGGAGGAAGCAGTAGCGTCTGAGGCAGTTTTATGGTGGGTCTCATCTAACCTAGAACAGTCATTATCCTAAGTGGAGAGACACTCCCTAATAAGGATGCCCACTATCACTAAGTCTAGTCAACATTACATTGTCAGTAATAGCCTACGCAATAAAGTAAGAAAAAGAAAGTAAATTCATGAAAATGCTAGAGGAGGAAGTAAAAACGTTAGTATTTACAGCCAATATGGTTGTCTTTCAACGAAAAGAAAACTGTATAAATGATAGGAAATGTAATATGTTTGGTGAATATAGGTTATTATAACAAAATTCATTGCATTTTTATATATCAACAATAAACAATGATTAAATGACATATTTTTTATAATTTATAATGAATTATAAAAAAGACACGTGCAGATGAAACCAAAAACTGGTTCCTTGAAAAGATCAATAAAAATAACAAGTCTCTAGCTAGACTGATCAGGGAAAAAATAAAAAATTAGCAAAATCAGAATGAAAAAAGATATCACTAAAGACTGTATGAGCATTTAAAGGGCAACGGGATACTGTGAACAACTTCAGGCCGACATATCTCACAGTCTAGAACAAACGAAGAAAGACGCTAATGACCACAACTGACATGAGAATAAATGGAAAACGTGAGGAGCCTCCTGTCTATCGAGGAAATTTACCTTGTGGCTAAATCTTCCCTGCAAAGAAAGTGGCAGGACCAGGCTGCTTGACTGAGTTCTGTCAAACCTCTCAGAAGGAAGACTGCTGCGATCCACAGGGCTCCTTCAGAGAGTGTAGGAGGAAGGAACCCGCCTCAGCTCATTTTATGAGACCAATATCGCCTTTATGCCAAGACCAGAGACGCTGCAAAAATGAAGTTACAGGCCAACAATATTCTTCATGCGCAAAGCACAAAAATCCTAACAAGACATTACTAAAATCCAACCCACTATTACAGCAGAAGGCTAATACAGCCTGACCTAGAGGGATTTATCTCAAGAACAGTCTACCATTTGAAAGTCAGTAAATGTAATTCACCACAGAAGAAAATAAAGGAGAAAACCATATGATTGTCTTAATAGATGCAAAAAAAGTCATTTGACAAAATTCAACTATTATTTTAAAAATTCCTAACAAACTAAGCGTAGAAGAAAATTTCTTTAGCCCGATCAAAGGGCATCCATGAAAAAAAACCAACAGCTAAGAAAGTGCTTACGGGTGAAACACCTCTGCCGTTATCAGCAGTCAGGCAGAGGCGTCTGTCCAGTGCCTTCCACCATTGTCCTGGAGGTCCCAGACCACGCCAGAGGCGAGGAAAGGAAGACAGCACGTCTGCCGAGCAAGAAGTAAAGAGGACACGGCCGTGCACACAGAGGGTTCTGGGAAGCTCTACAACAGAAGGAACAGAACTGATAAGTGAATTCAAGCAGGTTACAGGACACAGGGTCAACACACAGGAACAATTATATGTTCATATTCCAGCAGGGGAGCCTTGGAGAATGAAATGAAATAACGCTGTGTAAAATAGCATCAAAATGATAGTTTTTATATATGTGAAATGAATTATAGACATCAGTGTAAAAGTTAAAACTATGAACTTCTGTAAGAAAACATATGAGAAAGTCTTCATGACAGCTGGAATACAATGGTTGGGTACTCGGAAAATATCACGTCGTTTCTCCACGTCTCACCACACCCGACAATTAGTCCCAGATGTGTTAAGGACTTAAATGGGTTTTTTATTTCAACTATGTAGTTTTGTGTAGGAAAGGTAGGTTAACTATCTTTTTGGCCTTAAGGCAGGGAGAGATTCCACAGAAACCACTAAGTATAAAAGGGAAAAATGGACAAATTGACTAGTTAGAAATTAGGAACTTAAATTCCTTGGCCTTAAGAAAGTCGGGCTTCCCTTGTGGCTCAGCTGGTAAAGAATCTGTCTTCAATATGGGGGACCTGGGTTTGATCCCTAGGTTGGGAAGATCCCCTTGAGAAGGGAAAGGCTCCCCACTCCAGTATTCTAGCCTGGAGAATTCCATATACTCTCTAGTCCATAGTGTCACAGAGTCAGACATGAGTAAGTGACTTTCACTTATGTATATATGTTATATCTTATGTGTGTATGTAACATATATGACTCATATGTGTTATGTGTCATGTGTGTGTGTTATATGTACATATACATGTGTTACATATAATATAAATGTATGCACACACGTATGCATGTAATCCGCCCGATAGGTGCAGCACGTGAGGAGGACTTTCACGGTAGTAAACAACACCCCGTTTGCCAGTGCTGTGCAAAACGCAGATCAGTGGTACAATGAGATAGTCAGTTGGCAAAACTTCTGAAGTCTAAAAAGCCCATAAATTGGTGAGAATATGGATAAACAGGATTTGTTCCAAATTGCTGGAGGAAGTGTAAACTGGTCCAAGCACTTTGAAGACGACGTAGTAATTTGTCAAGTTGACCCCCTTCGTATAAACCGTGTCCTGGCAATTGTACTGCTTGATGACTGCAAATCTAGGGAAAACTCTACACCAGGAGATGTGAAAGACACAGAAGCTTTGTTTCAACAGCAGGAAATCTAAGTCCAACCCCAAACCCTACCAAACGAGAGAGAAAGTCTGGTCTAACCACACTGAGGACTATCACACAGCAGTGAGAACAACCCACCGTGGCACAGAGCATCTTGTTAATACAGTGCCGAGTGACGAAGCAGTGCGTGACCGCAGCACCTATACTAAAGTTCATAGCAGCAAACACTGTCCAGCACATTGATAAGAACTTAAGAACTGTGGAGGCACAGAGGGGATAACCATGGAAATCCAAGTCACAACTGGGAAGTGCATGTGCGCAGACGAGCCACCATTCCTGGCCCCTAGGTCAGGCGCAGCCCCCAGGGGTCATTCCGTCAGTACCGTTTATTTACTTATTTACATGCTAAGCATTAAAAGTAAACTGTTTTAAGCCAAACATTGTTAATTCAGGAGCAAAATTTCCAGTTTTTAAAAACTTCACAGTGAATTTTTCAAAATGAAGGGCTAGCCCCCAAGTGTCTTGGTTTCATACACGATTGTCACCCAATGGCGCGGTGGGGTCCTCGGGAGCATCCCCAGCCCCTTCCCAGAGGTGCGCCTCTTCCCCTCCAGGGCCCTCCTCGGGTTCTGGCCTCTCCCCGCACCTGGGATGTCGTGGACTTCTGTCCAGAGCCTCTTGTCAAAGCTCATGCGCGTCCCTCTTAGTCCGGCTTCGAGTCGCCCCTGCTAACAGCAGCAACCCTGCTTTATCCCTGGGGTCTCTCCCGGCGCCTGGCACCCGGGCCTTCCTCACTCAGAAATCGACGAGTGCCGATCCCAGCCGTGCCTGCACGGGGGCTCCTGCCAGGACCGCGTCGCCGGGTACCTGTGCGTCTGCAGCCCAGGCCGTGAAGGCGCCCACTGTGAGCGGGGTAAGAGGGCCCCAGCCCTCCGTGGGCCGGCCACTTCCACTGAGCTCCGGCGCCCCAGCACCGTCCCCTTGCCCAGCCGCTCCTCTTCCTGCGCTGAGGCCTGGCTGGGCGCTGCCCACTCTCTCGAGCCCCTGCTGGGTCTGATGTCCACAGGGACAGCAGCTTATAGATACTCTTGCCTCTAGGCCCCCAGAAGCACTGAGAGGGCAGCTGGCAGCCGCTAACCATGACCCTCCTCCCCGCCTCCCGCAGACCCTGGCTGGGGGGGGGGGGGGGGCGGGGAAGGTGGGGGTGAGGACCCAGGGGCAGAGAGAGTGGGGTGCAAGGCGCAGATCCCAGCCCTGCGTCCGAGCCGGAGTAGCGGGGGAGGCTCCATGAAGCCTGCTCCCTCACACCTGTGCAAGCCAGGCAGCCAGAGAGAGAAGGCAGCAGGGACCTGGACAGGCTCTGTGGGCAGAGGGAGGGCAGGGGAGGCTGAAGTCTGGGGCACAGGAGGCCCCGGGGCGGCGGCCATGCAGCCTCATGTCCGTGTCCCTCTCCTCAGAGACAGACAAGTGCCAGGCGCAGCCCTGCAGAAACGGAGGCGCCTGCAGGGACCTCCCGGGGGCCTTTGTCTGCCAGTGCTCCCCCAGTTTCACTGGAGTCCACTGCGAGACAGGTAGGGGCTGCTCTCGGGGTCCCCACGTGCCGGGCCCTCACCCACACTCAGGATACCCTGGACGCCTGGGAAAACCTGTTTCCAACAAGCACAGACACTGGGCTGCTCAGAGCAGGGGGCGGGGACGGTGCCCGGGGACAGGCTTCGGCGGGGGGGGCGGGGGGGGGGAGGGACCCCAGCAGGGAGGATGAGGGGAGGGCCAGGCCCCTGCCCGCCCCCTGCCCCCAGCGACCTCGCCCCGCCGTCCTTTCCCTTCCTCCCGCTGTCCTCTCCTCCCTCCCCCAGACACCCCCTTGCTGCCCTGGCCGACTCTCTGGGTGTTCTCCAGAGGTGGACGCCTGCGACTCCAGCCCCTGCCAGCACGGAGGCCGCTGTGAGAACGGTGGCGGGGCCTACCTGTGCGTCTGCCCAGAGGGCTTCTTCGGCTACCACTGCGAGACAGGTGGGGCTCCCCGCTCCCCGCACCCCCGTCCACCCGGCTCCATGTCCAGCCACAGGCCGTGCCACCCCCGGACGGGCCAAGTTCACGGCCGCCCCAGGGGCCTGCCGCTCCCAGTTCCTCACGGCGAGAGCCCCTCGCTCGTGAGCCTGTTCGGGCCCCTCAAGGACCGGGCGAGGGACAAGGCCTTCCCTGGCCACGGCCTGCGGCAGCCCCCACCCCACCGCCTGCCGCCCCGGCACCCTGTCTCCCTGCTGTGTGTCTCCCCAGGGTGGGTGGCCTGACCTGTGCTGTTCGAGTGTCCCCAGTGTCCCCTAAGCTGGGCCTGACCGGCACCGCTCAGATGTGCAGGGTGGACGGGTCCTGGGCTCCGGCCCCACCGCAGGGCACAGGAGCCTGCCCAGTGACGAGCGTGGTGTGGACGGTTTGTGGCCAGAGCATCTCTCCAGGGCGGGGGACCCTGTGGGCCCTGGCCTGGAAGCCCGGGGCTGCTCCCCAGCCCCAGCATACACAGGCTGCGGAAGGGCTGGTGTTCTCAGCTGCCGCCCAGGAGTGGTCACCTTGGCTTAGCTGGGAGGGGGCCAGCCTGGCCTCTCCGTGGGGCCTCCGGCAAGCCCTGCCCCTCCCCCGGAGTGTCCCCCATATCTGCTCCCCAAAGGGCCACCTAGGACTGCCCACCTGCATCCCACAAACACACCAACACGGGACCAGCCCAGGGCCAGCATCAAGGGCCTGGGGGAAGGCGCCTGCCCAGACATCCACTCACAGCTGCCTCCCCCCACAGTGAGTGACCCCTGCTTCTCCAGCCCCTGCGGGGGCCGCGGCTACTGCCTGGCCAGCAACGGGTCCCACAGCTGCACCTGCAAAGTGGGCTACACCGGCAAGGACTGTGCCAAAGGTGAGGCGGCGAGGGCGCCGCGTGGGGGCTCCCCTCCCGCCCGGGGGCTGCAGACACCCCGTGGGGTGGGGCAAAGAGCCAAGCGGGCCCCAGGCCCAAGGGCCAGCGGGCCAGACACCCGCCTGGGGGCCGGGACTTGCCCGGCCAACAGCTGACACCCCCCCTTCCCTTGTTCTTGACGGAAACCCTGAAGAGCTCTTCCCACCAACGGCCCTCAAGGTGGAGCAAGTGGAAGAGAGTGGGGTCTCCATCTCCTGGCGGCCCCCCGAAGGTGCAGCCGCCAGGCAGGTGCTGGACGGCTATGCCGTCACCTACGCGTCTGCGGACGGCTCCTACCGCCGCACAGACTTTGTGGACCGGGGCCGCTCCGCGCACCAGCTCCGGGCCCTGGCGCCCGGCAGGGCCTACAACGTCTCCGTCTTCTCGGTCAAGCGCAACGCCAACAACAAGAACGACATCAGCAGGCCCGTGGTGCTGCTCGCCCGCACGCGTGAGTGACCCGGCTGCTCCCCGCATGCGTGAGTGACCCTGGCTAACCGCCCGCACGCGTGAGTGACCCGGCTGCTCCCCACACGCGTGAGTGACCGGCTGCTCCCCACACGTGAGTGACTCGGGCTAACCGCCTGCACGCGTGAGTGACTCGGGCTGCTCCCCGCACGCGTGAATGACCCGGCTGCTCCCCGCACGCGAGTGACTCGGGCTAACCGCCCGCACGCGTGAATGACCTGGCTGCTCCCCGCACGTGTCAGTGACCCAGCTGCTCCCCGCACGCGTGAGTGACCCGGCTGCTCCCCGCACGCGAGTGACTCGGGCTAACCGCCCGCATGCATGAGTGACTCAGGCTGCCCACCCCCCGAGGGCCCCACCACGGCGTGCCCCCAGCAGGGTGGGCACCAGCCAAGCCACCCCCAGTGCCCAAGCCAGCCGAGGGCCCCTCCTCTGGAGGAGAGGGGCGGTGACAGGGTGAGGGAGGGGGCTGGGGAATGCAGGGGGGCCCCCTGAGAAGGTGCTGGGACTGCCGTGGGGTGAGGACGGAGCCTCCCCACAGGCTGGAGCAGAGGCACCCGTGGGGCAGCAGGGAGGCCGTTTGGGCACCCTGCCCGGAAGGGAGTTGTGCGGAGAGGCTGGGCTCGGCTGGCTTGTCTGCTCCTGGGGCTGTGCGGGAGGGGGAACCCCGGAATACTCCCATGATGGTGAGTTGGTGGGGGCTGGCCCTGGGAATCAAGAGATGGGGAGGGGAGGCTGGAGGATGGAATGAGAGCTGGGCAGTGGCACGGCCACTGGGCATGTTGGGAGCCCCTGGAGGGTGGCTGGCAGGGCGGGGCAGGGGGCACAGGTGGGAGCAGGCTGGCGCACAGACACAGGTGGGCATATATGGACAAGTGAGCATGGGCGGGCAGGTGGGCACGGCCAGTCATGGGAGCAGGACAAGCGAGGCAGGCATGGCCCGCCGGCCAGGTGAGCAGGAAGACGAGGGTCCTGAGGGGCAGAAGGGAGCACCTTCTCGGGTCCCTCGGAAGGAATGCGGCAG
This sequence comes from Capra hircus, assembly GCF_001704415.2. NCBI lineage: Eukaryota > Metazoa > Chordata > Mammalia > Artiodactyla > Bovidae > Capra > Capra hircus. The sequence continues at coordinate 791,865 of NC_030810.1, read as the reverse complement.
GCACCCTGCAGCCTGCGCGGATGCCCACAGCCAGGACGCTGACGGCCAAGTGTGAGGAGGGACGAGGCCTCGGGACGGGGTGTCCCGGGGAGGGACAGCACAGGGGGCCAGGAGGGTGGCCCCGGGGGCTGGGGGCGGGCAGGGCCCTCCTGCCTCAGAGCTCAGCTTGGGCGAGAAGCACGTTCGAGGCTGCTCAAGGTGGGCTCTGGGAGGAAGACAGCCTCCCCCGTGCCGTCGGGGTCGGGGTGAGGCAGCACCTCCCGCAGAGCAGGGCTCGGCACTCTGGGAGCTGGGGCGCCTTCTCAGCCCCCTCGGCCTGGGGTCCACGCCTTCCCTGGCGCCAGCAAGGCCTCTCCTGGCTCCCCCCTCGCAGCCCCAGGAGCCCCCAGGTGGTGCAGTCACTGTCAGTGCCGCCAGGCAGCCAGGAGGGCCCCGCCCTGCCCCCGCAGGCCAAGACCACACAGGGCAGCGCCTCCAGCAGCCCCTCTACAACGCCCCCACCCTGAGGCAGGGGTCCAGGGCATGTCCACCCGCGCCCGGGCCCCGCTGGACTGAGGGGCGCCTTCAGCAAGCCCAGGCTGCGGGCGTCTCTGCAGAGGCCACTCTGCAGGTCCCCAGGGCCCCTCCCGAGCCCCCTCTCCAGCCCCGGCCCCGCCCCCTGGGGTGAGGAGGGGCCACACAGACCGCTCGCCCGCTGTCCCCAGGACCCCGCCCCATCGAGGGCCTTGAGGTCGCCAACGTGACAGCCAGCGCCATTTCGGTGCGGTGGGCTCTGCACAGGATCCGCCACGCCACCGTCAGCAGCGTCCGCCTGTCCATCCGCCACCCTGAGGCCCAGGAGGAGCAGTCCACTGACGTGGACAGGAGTGTGGACAGGTTCACATTCAGGTAAGAGCAAGGGCGCCCTCTCCCCCCGCCCCACCGGGTTCCTGCCGCCCTCTCCCCCCCGAGCCCCTGGAGGAGCAGGGCTGTGTGATCAGTTCCAGGCCGCACCGCGGCCTCGCCTCCCACAGGCGCCAGCGTGCCCGAGAGAGCAGGGACGCTCTGAGCAGGGACGTGGATGGCACCCCCTGCAGACAGAAGAAAGAGGCCACCGGAGGCCAGCCCAGAGTCCCTCCAGCCCAAGTCACCAGACTCCTTAGAAAGGGAGAAGGCAGGCACCCCTGGGCTGCCTGACATTTTTACTTTGTTCAAATATGTTCAAACCTTAAACTCGTGAAGGACAGGGCAGCCTGGCGTGCTGCAGTCCATGGGGTCACAGAGTCGGACATGACTTTAGCAGTTGAACTGAGCTCAACTGAAATTTCTTATGCGTATTACACATTATGTACCAACAGAACTACAAAATAAAATTCAAATGAACATCAGTCATTCAAAATGACTGACGACTGAGATAGACATTTCAGCGGCGCCACAGGGAAGCCTCAGATCCCCAGCCCAGGCCCCCAGCTCAGGGACGCTCCCAGACAGCGGCCCACGGTGGGCCCAAGAGCCACCTTCTCAGCCAGGCAGGGAGGGTGGGCAGTGCTGGAGGGCGTGAGGAGGGAAGGCGGCAGTTGTGACGTTCCCACCAACTTCCTGAGCCTGGGACCGCAGCTGTGGAGGTAGACTCAGGCACAGCTCTGCAGCGCCCAGCCTAGAGCAGCCACGGGCCACGGCTGGGAGGGGGGCTCTGGAAGGCGGGCAGGCCACCGCGCCGCCGCACCAGCACATTTCCGGTTTGCAGTCTTCTCTCCACCATGTTTCCTGTGCCCTTCTGTCCAGCTGGATGGCCATCTGTGCTGGACACCACACCCCCTCCCCTTGCCTGTGGCTTCTTCTGCCCACTCCCCAGGAGCAGCGGGGCAGAGATACAAATGGGGTCCCCAAGGCCATCCCCACATTCCTGAGGGGGTTCCCCAAAACTTAGGAGATTCAGGACAGAGAAAGGATACAAAGCGACATCAGTGAAAGGAAGAGGTGGGCGGGGCAAGTCTCAGACCGCGTGTGAGCTTCCACAGCCCCTCTCCACACAAGACAAGCTCCCCCCACATCCCCAACATACCCCATCCCTGCCACCAGCCTGGGGAGCCACGCAGACAGACAGCATCCAGGGCTTTGACTGGGCAGGAAGGCAGGTAGAGCCATGGGCACCTGAGCCTGGAGAAGGTTCCAGAACCCCAGAGGAAGGGATGCTCAGCTGGCAGGAGCCTCTCTGTGCACAGACATTTAGGGGCAGGGAGACCCTCTCCCCCCGAGGGCACTGGGGACCCTCAGAAGTCCCACCCCAGGGCCAGCCTCGTGGGCAGCCCTCCCCAGGGCGGGGGTGGGGGGTGGGGGCGGCCTGTTAACCCTTTTCCTTCAGTCGCCCTAAGCTGGCCTCTGCTGTCTGAGCACCAGCTTCCGGCCACACTGCAGCCACCCCGGGCCTGCGTCCTGCCCAGCACTGGACAGGCCAGGGAGGAGCTCAGCCCAGCTCTCAGGCCACAGCCTGGCCTCTGTGGAGGGTGCCTGGCCACCAGCCCTGGGATGACTCCCACCCGGGTCACACCGGCCCCGGGACGGCCCCCGCCCGGGTCACACTGGCGGAGCGGCGGTCTGAGAGCAGAGCCATCCTGTTCCTCTCCCCTGGCCTCCGTTCCCCACAGGGCCTTGCTGCCAGGAAGGAAATACGCCATCTGGGTGACGGCCCTCAGTGGGCTCGGGGGGCAGGAGCACCGCACGGAGAGCCTGGCCTCGGCCCCAGTGCACGTGTGGACCCGTGAGTAGAGGGCGGGGCTCAGCTCCCTTCCGGAAGCTCCCCAGCCCTGCCCTCGGGCTCTGAGTGGCCGCAGCCCCAGAAAGCTGTCCTGGCCACCAGTACATGTGCCCAGAGGTGCCTGGGAAGGCGACCACAGGGGACTGGGCAGGGCCCCTGCTGGGATGACCCCCCCAGGCCGCCCTCACTGTGGGTGCTCCCGGGTCCCGGCCAGAGCAGGGTCACTGAACAAGGGCCGGAGGAGAAGACTGCGAGGATGGGCAGGCTGTCCACCCGGGCGAGGACACCCGGCCCTCACCGCCCCCGGCTCCCCAGCACACAGGCTGTCCAGGCACAGGAGGGGCAGTGAGCGGGGGTGGGGAGGGCAGGGCCTCTCCCGGTGGGACAGGCAGACAGCAAGGGTCAAGTCCTCACTCTGACCCTGGGTGTGGGGTCCCTGGCCCACCCTCTGCCCATCTAGCCCACTCCCCTACCTACATCCCGGGAGAAGGTGTACGTGGCCAAGCTCAGGGGGATGGAAAATGCCATGCCGGCGGGCAGCCTGATGGAGTGAGCTTGGGGGGTGCCTCATGGGGTGCCTACTGTTGCCGGCCCTGAGCAGCTGCCAATGCCCCTCCACCCGTCCTCAAGGACACAGTGAGGTCTGCGACAACGCGGTCTGGCTTCCGGCGAGGCTTCAGCACTCCACGTCAGATCTTTAGAGTGTGCCCTGGGCAGAAGACCCCACCAGCCCCCTTCACTCCCCTCCCCTGCTCCGTGCTCACCCAGGGCCTCTGCCGCCAGCCAACCTGACCGCCACCCGAGTCACGGCCACCTCTGCCCACGTGGTCTGGGACACCCCCAGTCCGGGTGCCTCTCTGGAGGCCTACGTCATCAACGTGACCACCAGCCAGAGTACCAAGAGCCGCTATGTCCCCAGCGGGAGGCTGGCGTCCTACACGGTGCGGGACCTGGCGCCCGGACGGCGGTACCAGCTCTCGGTGACGGCCGTGCAGGGCACTGGGGCCGGCCAGGTGCACAGCGAGCCCGCCCGCCTGCACTTCATCACCTGTGAGTGCGCCCGCCTCGGAGCGCCCCCCCACCCCCACCCCGGCCCAGCCGCGCTGCTCCAGGCATGGACAGGCCGCCCGGGGACAGGCTGTGCTGGCACGGCACTGCGCGTGCACGCGGGGCGGCCCTGCACGGCTGAGCTGCGTCAGCTGGCCAGCGTCCCACCTCCCCTCGTGCTGCCCGCCCCGGTGGGCCCCAGACGGTGGGCAGTAAATACAGGCCTCACCTGAAAACCGGCGCCCACAGGAGGCAGTGGCAAGACCCGCCAGGCTGGTGGCGTGGAGGCGGGCCCGGGGAACAGCACCCCAGGGAAGAGGGCAGGACAGCCAGGGGCGGTGGGGGGAGGCGGTGGGGGCGGGGCGGGGCTGGGACAGGCAGGAATGGGGCGCATGTGGACGGAGGGAGGCGGGAGAAGCTGGGGAGAGAGGCCCAGGGCCACGGTGAGGACGCGGGTCTGCTCTCGGGTGCCTGGAAGGCCCGCCTGCCCCACAGGGGTCTGCACAACCCCGTTACCTGTCCCAGCTCACAAAACAGTCTGTCTGGACAGTGAGGTGCTGCAGGGAGGTGGGCAGCAGGCTGGGCTCCCTTGTCTCCCGACCCAGCAGCCTGCCCGCGGGGCACGAAACACACTTGCCCTGAGACACTGAGACCAGCTCAGCCCCAGACCCACCGCCAGGCGGACAGGGGAGGTGGGGCCCTCTGTGAGCTGGTGGGGAAGGGTGTGCAGCTGAGAGGGCAGCAGCCCGGGGCTGCGGCGGGTGGCACCCACCCAGAGAGGAGCTGCCCCCTCTCTCGGGGTGTGAGGGCTGTGGGCCTCAGCCCAGGTGAGTCTGGACAGGGCCCCAGGGCCTTGCTTCACCCGCAGGTGAAGAGCCTGGGCCAGGGTGAGGGCTGGAACCAGCGCCTGGACAAAACCCAGGCAGCAAACCACAGCTCCTCCGTGGGCAGAGGTGGGGCTGGGCTGGGGTGGGGCACCCCCTCTTCAGCCATGCACAGGGGAGCCCCAGACCAGCCCACACGGCCACCCCTTCCTCTGCCCACCCGCAGCCCCGAGGGACAATGCTGACAGACGATGGCACCGTGACAGCCTCCCCCAGAGGGCGCTGAGAACCCGCCCGGCCCCCGCACGCCTGCCCGAGCTGCGCCTGCTCAATGACCCCGGTGCCCCCACGACGCCGACCCAGGCCCCCAGGTGCCTGCCTCAGCTGCTGCCCCCAAGACCCCGGCCCAGAGCCCCTGCTGACCCGTGCTGACTCTCGCAGGTTCTCAGAGCTCGTGGATGGCAGAGGACGAGTGAGGGCCAGGTTCACCAGCTCACCCAGCAAGCGGGTCACTGTGAGATCACGTGAGTGGTCAGGCTGACCCGGGTGGCCTCCTTTCCCCAGCTGGACAAGGGACGAGGCCCCTAAAACCTGGGCTTTGAGACCACCCCCAGTGCCCAAAGTGTCCCCAGCAGGGGGACCCAAAGGGGTCAGAAGCCCAGGACTCCAGGGCCTGTGTGAAGAGCCCATGCCACCCGCAGGCTCCCAGGGAGCCTTCCCAACACAGCTGTCCACGCAGAAGGGACAGGCTGCCCGCAGGCACCAGAGGTGGCAAGAATCCTGTTAGGACCGCGTCCGCATGAGGACAGCCCCCGAGTGCTGTTGCGGGCGTGCAGGGTCCTTCGACCACCGTACCAGCCTCACAGGCTCTAGCAGGGCCGAGCACGTGGCCTGGCTCGGGGCAGAGGAGATGGGGAGGAGGCGCTGTGGCCCCTAGGGAGCGGGAGGCGCAGGGAGAGGGGAGCAGGATGTGACTGAGGGGGAGACGGCGCCTCAGCCAGCGGCTCAGGGTGAGGCAGCATGCTCAGCTCTCTCGGGCCCCAAGTGACCTTCACCCGGCAGCGCCTGCTGAGGACGGGCAGGACAGGCTGGGCTCCACCCGGAGAAAAGCTGATCCCACCCGAGGCGGTGCCGAGAGCCACTCGGTCCCGGCCACACCAGGCCCTGCGGACGTCCCTGTGCCCTGAGAGAAGCCCCTTTCCGGAAGGAAGGCAGCCCCAGGACGGGCCTGGCCGCCAGGCAGCGGCTTCACGGTCAGCACTGTGGCGTCCTGATCTCTCCTAGAGCCCACAGCTCTGGCGCAGCTGGAGAACACGGATGCGGTCCCCACGCCGGCCAGCCTGGCCCTCCAGCTCCCCGAACGTGGCGGTGACAAGGACGTGGAGAGCAAGTCAGCAGGAGCGGGCTACAGGGCTGACCACCCTCAGGGGCCTGAGGACGGTAGGTGAGGAGGGGGCTGCTCACAGCGAGGAAATGGCCAAGCACCCCACCTGCCAGGGGACCCAACACAACAGGCAGGCGGACGGGGCCGGGCCTGGGGACTGCAGCCGCTTGGACGCTGGGTGCTCCCTGCAGAGACGCCTGCCTCCCCCAGAGATGTATGTGGGGCAGACGGCAGGAAGCCAGCCGCGGGGCGGGCTCTAGCTGGAGCGTCACCAGGAGGCGGCCGCTACCCGCGCTTGGCAAGCAGGGCCCATCCCCCTGGGCATGCATGCTCACAGGGCGCCTCCCCGCTGGGCAGCGCCAATAGGCTGTGTTCCTTCCTCAAACCCAGAGCCCCACTCTGCCTGTCCTCTGACTCTAAGCGTCGGGGCTGTGTCCCTCTGGGGACAGCTTAGGGGCACGGCCCTTTCTCCTGGCCACACCACAGGCCCAGACTGGGTTCACCCATCAGCCAGTGCTCTGAGAAGGCGGAGCGCCAGGTGCCCAGGGTGCAGAGGGTGTCTGCCAGTGGAGGCTCCCGGCCCCACAGTCCAGCACTCACCCGATGAGGCCTGGGTGAGCCGCTGAGAGGCGGTCTGTGGCTCAGATGCAGAGGGAAGACACTCGTGTGGCTGGTGTTTTGTAAGTGAAAAACATTTTGCCCAAGGGTTTCTGTTGTGTCAGCCCTTTTAAATATTAGATGCTTCATTTCACAAGACTCAGAAACCAGAGGGGCATGAAATGGCCTCTCCTGGGTCCCCTGGAGGAGAGACCAGGGAGCTCCAGGCTGGCCCCAGACGCCACTGCTGCCTGCAGCGTTCGCTGACGCGGACGACGAAGCCTTAAAGGTGTGAGATGCTTCCAGGCGATAACAGCGCAGAAGCTCGCCAGTGGCCTTCAGGGGACAGAACTAGTCCTGGTCTCTGGCTCCCCGGTGGCTCAGACAGTGAAGAACTTGCCTGCAATGCAGGAGGCCTGGGTTTGATTCCTGGGTTGGGAAGATCCCCCTGGAGACAGGCATGGCAACCACTCCAGTACTCTTGCCTGGGAAATTCCACAGACAGAGGAGCCTGGTGGGCTACCGTCCATGGGGTCGCACAGAGATAGACAGGACTGAGTGACCGACACTTTGGCTCCAGGTAGGCTTATGATCAGACAAGGCCGGCCCCGTCTCAGTGAGTCTGGTTGGTGAGCTTTTGCTAAAATAACGGCCGTCAGCCCAGGCACCCACCTATGACCCAGAGCCCAAGCTGCGAGCAGCCTCCTGCTGCTGTCCTCCTGGGGACCCGCGAGCCCCGTTCCGTGCCGCTGTCCTCTGCTCTACCAGAAGCCAGGTGGCAGGAAAGGGTGGGCTCTCTGCCCGCGTGGTGCCTGAGCACAGCGGGCTCTCCTCAGCGGTGGCATCTCGCCCGCCTCCCGCGCACGCGCCGTCTCCACCCAGCACCTGGCCCCCCAGGAGCTCACTCCAAGGGCTCCGGGCCGGCCTGCTGCTGCCAGCAGCTGCTCTGGGCCCTGCCTACAGCTCCTGCCTTGGGATGTGGAGGCGCCCATGTGGAGAGCCTGCGCTGTCTTCTGAGGGCTGGCTTCGGTCCAGCAGCGGGCAGCGTGCAGGGTTGGCTGGGTTTTGGGATCCTGCCGGCAGGCTGGCTGTGAGCACACACTGGGCCCTGGTGGGTCTCCCCAGGGCCGGCGCGGTCAGCGGCTCACCACGGCCCCTCCTGTGTCCCACTGCCTGTCTGCCGGGCCTCTCTATAAAAGGCTTGCTGTCCCGTGGGGCCGTCTGGGACTGCCTGCCAGGGCCTGGGCTGCTCCTGGCGCTCTCAGCCTGCCAAGGTCCACGTAGAACTTTCTGTGGAACTCTACAAGCCCCCGAGCCCTCGGCCTGAAACACACGCGAAGGCCGGTTTCCCTGGGTGCAGGACTCGGGGCTCACAGTCCCCCCTCGGCTCATCAGTCCACAGTCGTCTGTGCTGTCCCTGGTATCAGCTGTGCCCTTGCCTCCTTCTAGAATAATCTGCCCGTTCTCTGTGGAAGCTGTCAGACTTCTTTTTCTCAAGGAAAGGATGCCAGGTGCCCAGGGTGCAGCCCTGGGCACAGCTCAAGCCCCTGTTTGGCATCTGCTCACCAAGCAGATCTCCGGCTCAGGGCCCCTCCTGGAGGAGTCCCAAGATGGCAACCTGCCGTCTGGGAACGTGGAGAGAATGTGGGGGCTGGTTCGTCTTCCTGTTTCCCGCTTCTCGCCCAGGACAGCTTCTGGACTGTGTGGGTCACATCCCACGGGAGCCACCTCTGTCCCACACACCGGTGGTCTGCGGGCAGGACCTGAGCCTCCTGACTCCGTGATCTGTCCCTGTACAGAAGCCCACTGCCCCACCACAGGGCACAGCCGCGTCCCCGTCCCTAGCCTCTGTTCAAAACAGCCTTCACTTTATTTACTTGAGTGTGTGAGATGATGTACTCGGGAGTCAGTAGACCGAGGTCACAGAAGGCGGGACTCTAGTGAAAGCCCCTCTGCTGCACACAAGCCCAGGCCCAGGGTCCCAGGCATGGCACAAGCCTCGGCCAGCCTCTCAGAAGCAGGCGCGTGGTGACTCTGCCACCTGGACTTAGCAGCGAGGAGCGGCCGCTGTGATTCCATAGCAGCAGCGCTGTGCTTACGTGAGAAGTCACAGTGTCTGTGCACTAGACGCTTGCTGACGCGTGTACAGGTGAAGTGGCTTCTGGGAACTGCTTTGAAATTCTCCAACTAAAGGCCGCAGATAGAAAGCGGCGGTAGATGAAGCCAGCCTGGCAGATGCTCCTAGCTGAAGTCGAGGAGCGGTCCACAGGGTCCTCCACGCCCGCAGCTCCCCTTAGCGCACCCGGAAAGACCAAAGAACGTGGGAAGCTGGAGGGCAGAAAGGGGCGAAGGAAAGTGAAGTAGGCCTGAGGGGGAAGGGGAAGCAGCCGACAGAACCCAGGAGGCCACAGCGGGGGGAAGCGGGGGGCGGTGGGGTCTGCCCGGGTAGCACCTCACGGGGAGGCTGCTGAGGGGACGGCAGCGGAGCGGCTGGATCAGACAGTGGACGCTGAGGGGGCAAGGCCAGCTCTGCCACCCTCCCTGGCAGAGCACCACTGGCCGGCCTGCCTGCAGCTCCCGCCATGCCATGCTGTCAGGAGGCAGACAGTGGCCGCAACACAGAGGCTGCCTGGTCGGGACTTGGGGACATGCACTGGAGAATGAGGAGGGCTCTCAAGGGTTGGCCTCTGCATTCCAAGCAGAAGAGTCCCAGGCACAGGGTAAAGTCCGTGGAAACATGGGGCGCGGGGCACAGACCAGCAGGGGGCAGAAGCCTCTCTGCAAGTGAGCAGAGCCCAGCCGTGACGGGAGCCGCGGGCCCAGGCTCCTCCATCGTGCGACAGCTCAGCACTGAGGCCAGAGGAACCGCTCCGCCCTGCCTCCTCCGCTCCCCGGGCTAAGGGGCTCAGGGCAGGCTCCCCTCAGCGCTCTGACCACCCCTTGGGCCCACTGCTGTCGGGGACAGCAGGAGGCAGCAACGGTGATTCTTCCTGGCCCTCCTGTGGGGCCCGAGGCTAACAGCTCATGACCCATTTGCAGACGCCCCGGGGAACTGCTCAGAAAACCCCTGTCAGAACGGAGGCACCTGCGTGCCCGGTGAGGATGCCCACAGCTGTGACTGCAGCCCAGGGTTCAAAGGCAGACACTGTGAGCTCGGTGAGTTCAGAACCACTCCCCCTTGCCTGTGGGCCACCAGGGCCTGGCCTTGAGATGCCTGTCACAGTCGGTTCAGACAGGGGCCCAGTCACAGCACCCAGACCTCCAAGTGCACGGGCAGTGAGCCCCCAGGCCTCCCACTGCCCAGATAGCAGGGGGCTCCGGGGACAGTTACTCCGCGGGGACAGGAGGTGAGGGGGGAGGGGAGAGGGCCCTGCCACCCTCAGACTTCCGGGACCAGGACGAGAGGCGGATGGACAGAAGTTCCCACACAAGACACAGAGACCTGAGGCCCATCAGGCCGAGACTCTGGCGAGCCCAGAGGGAAAGCAGCCTGCAGGCTCCCAGGACCCCAACCCAGAGCAGCACCCGCAGCTGCTAAGCAGCCAGGACAAGGACCCAGCCCAGAGAGCCAGAGGGCAGAAGCCAGGACCACAGTGGCTGCAGGGCGAGGGGACGGGCTGCGAGCTCCTGGTGAGCCGCAGCCCTCCTCCTCTGTGCCAGCAGCCTGCACGAAGGTGCCCCAGCCCTGCACACGGCTGTTCTCAGAGACCAAGTCCATGCCGGTCTGGGAAGGAGGCGTCTGTCGCCACGTGTAAGTCCCCGCTCCCCGCCTTCACCGCGCCTGCAGTGTGCTCCTGGCCCTGAAGTGCTTCTGCCCAGCCCCCACAGCACCCTGAGCTCCAGCTCGTCTGGCGCTGGCCCCTTGCCGGTCGCGCCGTCTGTGAATGCTCCCCCGTCCCACAGGCTGTCCTTTGGTTCTGTCGCTCGTTCCTAAGCTGTGTAGAAGCTTCTGAGTTTGACCAGAGCCCATTTGTTTGTTTGCTTTTATTTCTTTTGTCTTGGGGAGACTAAGAAAATATTGTTTCGATTCATGTCAAAGATTCTTTTGCCTGTGTTCTGTTCTAGGGGTTTTACAGTGTCGTGTCCTACATTCAAGGCTTTCAGCCTGTTTGAGTTTATGTTTGCAGGTGGTGTGAGGAGCCGCTCTGTGGTTTAAATGGAGCTATCCAGCTGTAGCAACACTGCTGGCTGAAGAGCCCATCTTGGCCACTATCTGCTCCTGCTTCCTTTTTCCTACATTAACGAACCACAGTGGTGTTCAGTCACGAAGCTGCGTCCGGCTCTGTGACCCCCGTGGACTGCAGCACGCCAGGCTTCCCTGTCCTCCACTATCCCCCCGAGTTTGCTCAAACTCACGTTCACTGAGTCGGTGATGCCATCTAACCATCTCATCCTCTGTCCCCCAGTTCTCCTCTTGCCTTCAATCTTTCCCAGCATCAGTCTTTTCCAATGAGTCAGCTCTTCACACCAGGTGACTAAAATATCAGAGTTTCACCTTCAGCATCAGTCCTTACAACTATTATTCAGGACTGGTCTCCTTTAGGATGGACTGGCTCGATCTCCTTGCAGTCCAAGGGACTCCCAAGAGTCCTCTCCAACACCACAGCTCAAAGCATCAATTCTTCGGTGCTCAGCTTTCTTTATGGTCCAGCTCTCACATCCATACATGACCACTGGAAAACCATAGCCTTGACTAGATGGACCTTTTTTGTCAAAGTGATGTCTCTGCTTTTTAATGCTCTCTGTCTAGGTTTGTGATAGCTTTTCTTCCAAGGAGCGAGCATCTTGGAAATTTCATGGCTGCAGTCACTATCCACAATGATTTTGGAGCCCAAGAAAATAAAGTATCTCACTGTTTCCCTTTTTTCCCCATCTATTTGGTTGAAGTGATGGAACCAGATGCTTGAATGTCGAGTTTTAACCCAGCTTCTTCACTCTCCTCTTTGACCCTCATCAAGAGGCGCTTGAACTCTTCTGTTCCTGCCATTAGGGTGGTGTCATCTCGTGTCTGAGGTTGTTGATATTTCTCCTGGCAGTCTTGACTCCGGCCTGAGTCATCCAGCTCGGCATTTTGCATGATGTACTCTGCACAGAAGTTAAACAAACCGGGTGACAATATACAGCCTTGACGTACTCCTTTCCCAATCTGAAAACACTCCATTGTTCCATGTCCGGTTCTAACTGTTGCTTCTTAACCTGCATTCAGGTTTCTCGGGAGGTAGGTAAGGTGGGCCTGATATTCCCATCTCTCGAAGAATTTTCCAGTTTGTTGTGATCCACAGTCAAAGGCTTTAGCATAGTCAATGAAGCAGATATTTTTCTGGAACTCTCTTGCTTTTTCTGATCCAGCAGATGCTGGCAATTTGATCTCTGGTTCCTCTGCCTTTTCTAAATCCAGCTTGTACATCTGGAAGTTCTTGGTTCATGTACTGCTAAAGCCTAGCTTGAAGGATTTGAGCATTACCTTGCTAGCATGTGAAACGAGTACAGCTGTACAGTAGTTTGAGCATTCTTTGGCACTGCCTTTCTTTGAGATTAAAATGAAAACTGACCTTTTCAGTCCTGTGGCCATTGCTGAGTTTTCCGTATTTGCTGGCATACTGAGCACCGCACTTTCACACCATCATCTTTTAGGACTTTAAACAGCTCAGCTGGATCCCGTCACCCCCACTAGCTCTGTTTGTAGCGATGCTTCCTAAGGCTCACCTGTCTTCGCATTCCAGGCTGTCTGGCTCTAGGTGAGCAAGCACAGCATCGTGGTTATCTGAGTCGTGGAGACTTTTTTGTACAGTTCTGCTGTGCGTTCTCGTCAGCTTTTCTTAACCTCTCCTGCTTCTGTTAGGGCCGCACCGTTTCTGTCCTTTATCGGGCCCATGTTTGCATGAAATATCTCCTTAGGATGCCTAATTTTCTTGAAGAGATCGCTCTCTAGTCTTTCCCATTCTACTGTTTTCCTCTCTTTCTTTGCATTGTTCACTTAAGGCGTTCCTATCTCTCCTTGCTATTCTCTGGAACCCTACATTCAGTTGGGTTTATCTTCCCCTTTCTTCTTTGCACCTCTTATCAGCTATTTGTAAGGCCTCCTCAACCACGCTGCCTTCTTGCATTTCTTTTTCTTAGGGATGGTTTTGGTCACAGCCTCGTGTAAATGTTACAAACCTCCATCCATAGTTCTTTAGGCACTCTATCAGATCTAACCCCTTGAATCTATTTTCACTTCCACTGTATAATCATAAGGGATTTGATTTAGTCATACCTGAATGGCCTGGCTGCTCTCCCTACCTTCTTAAGTCTGAAGTTCGCAGTAAGGATGTGTGTGGGCTCACTTCTAGGTTCTCTTCTGTCCAGCTGGCCTGTATGTCTGTTGCTGTGCCAGCACGGCGCTGGTCTGACCGCTGCAGCTGTAGAGTGCAGGCTGGAGCCTGGGGTGCATTTCCAGCTTTGTTCATTATTCTCGGGATTGCTTGGCAATTCTTGTTTTGTGGTTCTACGTAAAGTTCAGGATTATCTGTCCTAGTACTGTGGAAAATCTCATAGATATTTTGAAAAAGATTACGTTGAATCTGTAGACTGTTTGGGGGAGTATAGCCATTTTAACAATGTTAATTCTTCCAATACAAGAGCGTGGGATATGTGTCCAGTTCTCTGAATCATCTTTAGTTTCCTCTATCAACGTTTCAGTTTTCAGCATATAGGTATTTCATCTCCTTGGCTAAGTTTATTCCTGGATGGTTGTTGTTTTATGTGATTTTAAGCAGGTTTTTTTTTTTTTTTTAACTCTTTCTGATATTATCAGTGTAAAGAAACACAAAAGACATCTGTAGATTAATCTTATATTCTGCTGCCCTGCTGAGGTCATTTACTAGTTCTAATAGCTTCTGTGTGGAGACTTTACAGTTCCCTACAGAGTGTGATCTCATCTACAGACAGGGGCAACTCCCCCCCTTCTTCTTCCAACCTGAACACCTATTTCATTTTCTTGTCTGAGTGCTGTGCCCAGTGTTTCCAGTACTGCGCTGAATAGGAGCACTCGGAGTAGGCCGTCTTTGGCTCCTTTATTGTCTGACTTTTGCAAGGCAATTCAGACAGACCCTTTGAGGCCTGTTTTAGGGTGGCTTTAGCACAGCTTTATTCCGGGGTTCATCCTGCCTCACTTTTAAAGCAAGGCCTTTCCGGGATCTCTGCTGCTCTGCAACAGCCTACTGTTAATCCAGACCTCCCCACTCTGGCTCTGGGTCTGTCCAGCTCCTCCGTGTTCCCCACTGCCCACCTCTGTCCACCCTGTGCACACACAGCTTCATCTCCAAGGGGAGCCCTCTCCAGAACTCTGGGGCTCTTCCTCTGCACAGCCCCTCCTTGCTGGACTCGGACTCACAAGTTCTTCCCACCTCTGCTTCCCCAATTCCGATCTCTTGTTTCACCAACTCAGTGCAACCACTGCTTGGATTCCCCCTCAACCCACCACAGCCCAAAAGTGCCCGCAGGCGGAGTTTTAGCACAGCCACAGCGCTCGTCCGCTCCCCTCTCTCACTCATCGGCTCCCCTTCTCTCCAGGCCAGTCCTGCACTGCTCTCTAACATCCGAGAGGACTTACTTCCTATATCTTGCCCAGTTCTCCAGTTGTTCACACGTGGTTAATTCCAGATCCTGCCACGGCCAGGTGACTGGAAATGGAAGTCTTAGCTAAGGCTTCAGATCCTAAAGGCTCTCCTAAACTGAGCTCATGAGCTGGGGTTTCACCCACTGAACTCCCTGGATCTCTTTCAAACAGCTCCAACATTCCAAAAGCTTTAATGTCTCATTTGTTGTTCTCTATAAACTTGTCACAGAGGCAGGATAAGCATCCCGTTTTATCTGAAACAGGCTGAAGTTCCAGAGGCATCTCAGAGTACACTAGTTACCAAGGCAGGGCTGGGGTCTCCTGTCCTACATATTGCCCACATCTAATGCCTGCATCTCCAAGGTTTCTCCATCAACTTCCCAGAAGAGGACAGTCTTATTGTCTCAAAGCTTTAGGGCCAAGTAGCCTGTCTCATGGAGAAGGAAATGGCAACCCACTCCAGTATTCCTGCCTGGGAAATCCCATGGACAGATGAGCCTGGAGGGTTACAGCCCATGGGGTCGCAAAGAGTAGGACACAGCTTAGTAACCAAACAACAACAACGCCGCCTATCTCAAGCAAGACAGGCCTCTGGAACAGCAGGCTCTGTCTCCTACAAGCCTCTGTCAACACTCCTCAGGATGTACACTTAAAATGGGCGTATCTTATTTTATGAAAATTATACCTTGATAAAGTGGTTTTAAAATTACGTAATTGTTATGCTGACATCTTAACACATCTACAGGAGAAAGTTTTATTAGGAATGAACAGCGTTCCTTAGTAACAGCCTTCCTCGGAGGCCTGCCCAGTTCCTGGGGGCTGGTGCGGCCCAGGTGGAGGAGCTGGGCAGCATGCCACTGAGCCCCTGGCTTCACAGAGCTCTCTGGTGACGCAGGTATAAGAGAGTCTACAAGGTGCACCCGGACACCTGCTTCAAGGAGAGCTGTGAGAGCACCCGCGCCAGGGCCCCAGACAGGTGCGTCCCAGGCAGGGGCCGAGCTGTGCCCACAGCGGTCACTAAGCAACGGGGCCAGGGTGGCCCTGCTGACTGGGGCTGGGGGATGCCACAGGCCACGGCTAAGCCCGGCTGCCAAGATGTAAAGCCCGGCTATGTGCATAGCAGCACAGAGATGGGCGCCGTGGGCATGGGGCATGCTGGTGGGTCACAGGGTGGGTGCCGTGGGCGCTCACATGGTGGGTGGGGGTTGGGAAGATCACAGGGCAGGCGCTAGAGGGAGGTGCTGGGGGAAGTCACGGGGTGGGTGCTGAGGCATCACTCTGGTTATGGAAGTTCACACAGTATCTGGCACTAGTATTAAGAAGTGTTACTGACAAGCCCAATTATATAAATACGGTAAATCTCTATTTACTTGTTATTCACTCTCACCCAGGTCTTTCCCCAAAGGGGTCAAGGTAGCCACAGAATTATTATACAGTGCACTGCCTGAGCACAGACGGCAGAGTCCGAACCTCAGCCACATTCTCCAGACCAGCCAGGCGCCACAGGCCCTGGGTCTCGCGTTCTTGAGTCCAGGCGAAGCCCCGCTGCCGCCTGGCCCGAGCGCATCGCCTGCCTCCCAAGACCCCGTCCCCCACACCCCCATTCACTCAGGCCCAGCAGGCCCCCGCCTGCCTTCACTCCACGACACCCACGCCAAGCCAGGTGGGCGCAGAGAGTAAGACGCTAACCTGTGTGCTCACCTCACTGACGGCACTCCCAAAGTGCAAAGCGGGTGAGCTGAAGACAGTCTCAGGACCGAGAGCCGGGCTGAGGCGGCTGCCAGGTCCCAGGGACACGCTCTTTTTCACAAACCACATTTCTCCAATTATTTCAGGAAGCAAAGTGACAGTCCTACACTGAAGAGACCCTGAGGTACGTTCCCTGGGCCCGCAGAGCCGCTGGGAGGTCTGAGGAGCGTCCCCAGCACCGGGTCCTCGGGCGGGCTGCCGTCTCCCCATGCAGCACTGTGTGAAAGACTCTGAGACTGTAAGGTCCCAGAGCTCCCTAAAGGGGCTAAGATGAGTGAGGAGAATAATCCTTAAGGCCTCCCAGCAGACAGACATTTAGCCCAAATACACTGAACCCCTCTGTCTTGAACAGCAGACACACGCCCTCCCCAGTCACCAGCAATGGCAATGGAGGGCTGGCTGAGCTCTCAGAGGCTGAAGACCACCTGCCTCCGGGAGGCAGGACTGGCGGGCCCGCGGGGAGGACCCCGAGGCGCAGCCTGGAGCCAGAGGTGGAGGGGCTCCAGAGCACCCAGCCCTGCAGGGGCGGCCGCTGGGGGGACCTGACCTCACAACGGGGGCTCTTGCACTGGGAGCCCAGGGCTCGTGCACGGCTCTCAGAGAGCCTGAGACGAAAGGGACCTTCTAACGCTATTGTTATTTATGCCAGCATTTTCCAACCTCTTTTGGCAATTCAGCCCCCTGCGACTTCCCACCTCCCCACACGGAAACTCTGAGCAGGTCTTCTCAACAGTCTAGAAGATGCTGGGCTAACCGAGAGACCCACCCAGCGCCTGACACAACTTCTTGTCAACATGACGCCACTGGAAATGAAGGAGGCATTCTGGCTGGGCCAGGGCAGCTCGGCACTCGAGAAGCCCGTCTTCCCGGTGGTACAGGAGAGGCGGGAGGCAGCCGGGGCAGAGCAGCTGCACACACAGCCGCCTGTTACTCAGAGGCCTTTCCAAACACCAGGAGCAGCAGAGCCCTGCAGGCCCAGGCTGACACTAAAGCAGATCTTGGAAGGAGGAAGCTGGGCCCGCGGGCGGGGCAGCCACACGTGAGCAGGAACACGTGACCTCAGGCAGGCGTCCCACTACCCCCTCCGCCACAGACTCAGAAGATGCACTCCAAGGCTTGCATGAAGTTCACCACCCACAGATACAACTGGAGTGTGAAATATTGATACTGCAATAAGTCACCTGAAAGATAATATATTGTATTAGAACTCATCCAATGAATCCATTTCTATAAAAACAAATCAGAAATTCTCAACTATTAACTTATCAGATACTAGCTTTTAGAATACCTATTTTTAATACCTATTCTTAGGGGCTTCCTTATAGCTCAGACGGTAAAGAATCTGCTTGCAGTGCAAGTGAGCTCGGTTTGATCCCAGGGCAAAAGGAGTGAGAATCCACTCCAGCCTTCTTGCCTGGAGAAGTCCACGGGCAGAGGAGCCCGGTGGGCTGCAGCCCAGGGGTCACAGAGCGTCGGACACGACCGAGACCAGCACTGCACCACACGACCACTGCTGTGCTTAGCACGGCGGGAAGCACACCAGAGCAGGGACGTTCACTCCTCTGCCGCAGCCCGCTGGGCTGCAGTCCAGGGGGTCGCGGGGCGGGACACGACTCAGAGACTCAACCACACAATTCACACACAACATTTCATCCGAGACCCAAGTGCAAGCACTCATTTCAACAGAGAGAGCAGGGACAGCCCATCTTCAGAGGGGATCACGGCATCACCAGATGAAGGGAGCAGTCTGCAGACCTCGGAGCCGAGCTGTCCCGCGCACCAGGGCGCAGCTGGTCCTGCACAAGCCTGCCCCACCCCCCACGTCAGAGGCGACGAACCCCGCAGCTCGAGGCAGGGAGGGGCGAGCTCTTTAGGTCCTCTGGGGGCAACAGCCCAGAGCCTGTGTGTGAAGAGGAGTGAGTACAAGTGCCTTCCTCCTCACACCCGGTCTGTTTTCTCTTCTAAGGACTCAGGACGTTCCTGCTGCATTCCATCAACCTCACGCGTCTCTAAAGCCCAAGAAGATGAGGTCTAAAATCGGACTGAAAACAGCGTCCTGGCTGGAGTCAGTGGCCTGAGCAGCTTCTCTCCTCTGGCCCCTGGAAGACAGTCGGCCAGGCCAGGCAGGCATCAGCAACAGGCAGGGAGACCTCCAGGACAGACCCTCACCAGATAGAGCCCAGGCTGCTCTAAGCGAGCACTGCACACACGTCCGCCCCGGGGGAGCAAGGCTGCCCGCCGGGAATGCTTCTGCAACCTTCAGAAACCAGCTTTCAGATTCCAACATCAGAAAAGGATTCTCCCCTTAGGAACCAACCACCAAACTGAGGAGGACCTGCTATCTACAGCTTCCAAAGCAAAGACCACGGTGCTGGGAGGAGGCGCAGAGGTGAGGCACACTGCAAGCCCTTTGGCCGGCTCTCCCCCGCCAGCAGTCTGTGCTGACCGTTTGCAAGTAGTGACCCACCGTATGGACCAGCTGATTTTGAAAGAGAAAATGATAGCAAACACTAAGGTGGAGTTTAAACACTTTCTATCTATAACTTTTTCCATTAAAGTCAGACAGTACTTTGGGTCTGCGAACCAGACGGCCACTGTGGCAATGACTTAGCTCTGCAGCTGCAGCACAAAAGCAGCCACAGGCACGTGACTGATGACGGATGGCTGGGTTCCAATAAAACTTTATTTACAAAAGCAGGCAGCGCCGAGTCGGCCCAAGGGCCATGCTAAGCTCAGCCCTGGTCTTTGAGGCCATAGGCTTCAGCCTATCCCTAGGATGACAAGTCCCACCCAGGCACCAAAGACCTCAAGGGTTTCAGGGAAACCTCAATGTTTCAACCCCACTTGGGAAGCCACAGCAGCATGCCCACCAAGCACAGTGGGGCTCCTCCCACAAGCCAGGCGATGTGGAGAGGCGCGGCTGGGGAGGCTAGACTAGATGCTGGGCAAGGGCCCCCTGAGGCCACGACTCAAGCAATGCTGTTGGGGGCTACGAGGCAGCAGGCACCATGTTCCACGCCCTCCTCCTTCACATGCCGACCACCGCATCATCCTGCCACCCCGCTCTCCAGCACACTCCTGACCTGCACTCCTCCTCTCTGTGGATGAGGTGAAAACCAAAGCCGCAAAGCCCACCTCACATCGTGCTATGCGTTTTAACAGCCAACCCAGACTGGAGCTCAAGCCCCGGGCACCTCCCAGTGACTCGGCTCTGAGGCAGCATTACAGCCTAGAAAGGCCTCCTTCCTTCCAACTTTTATAAAAAGCTTTTCACAGAGCTGTATTTTAGCCTCTTAGTCACATTAAAGTTCTGTGTGCACACGTCTGCGTATCATGCGTTCTGTCATTGTCAGCAAGGACGGCTCCACTGCACTCCCGAAGGTGCCCCGTCTCCAAGGCCCACCTGGGGAAGACGGCAGAGAGCAGTCCCAGGGCCGCGGCGCCGGGAGAACCGGGAGGAAAGCGCACACGCGCTGCTGACCTGCGCTGGCGCCGGGCCCTGCCGCTGCGCCCACAGAAGGCACGGCGCCACACGCCAACGGCGAGACCACTGGCACATGCATGGAACGCTCCACGGCCACGGAACAACCTCAAGCCCCTCAGCCACAAGGCCAACGTGCTCCTGTTCTGACCTTAGAAGCCGCTGTTCTACAAGAAACAGTCTACTGAATCCAGAGTGTGGTGCTGTGTTCTTATGATTAACCCATTTTTATGTCTTATAAATTATATCTCTAATAGAAGACTTCCTGATGCTAAAGGAATTATAACTTATCCTTGAAACATTACAGATGAGCCACTGCTTTTTCCGACATGGCTCCTTCGTCAAACTCTAATGTCATCCTTGGAAATCCTCAGAGTCCACCCAAAGAAATGAGTAAAACGGAATCAGAAAACTGTCAGGGGCACACACAGTTCCGTGTGGACATACAAGGAGCACTCACGGGCTGCAAGGCAGTCTCGTGCTAATCAAAGTGTGGACCAGCTGACCACACGATCGAGCTTAAACGCAAGATTCTGTTGTAGCCCCAAATGGGGAGCGCAAGAGCAACCCCCCAGGTTCCAGGGACAGAGCCAGCCACCGAAAGGCCATGCAGCGCAAGAGCACAGAAAACCTCCTTCCCACGGCCAGAGACGACGGCGAAGACGAAGCCTCCCCCTCCCCCTGCACAAGGGCTGACACGCTGCAGACGGGGAGAGTACGCAGCACCTCGCTGCCCCCACCGGCACCCCGGTAGACAAGGCTCCACCCAGCGTCAGCCAACCTCCGCAACTCTGCTGGGTCAGAACTGCTGCCGCCGCTGCTGCACCCCCGTGCGGAGGGACTCGCGAGCCGCTGGCCTTTGCAGAAAGCGGCTCTGTGTAGCCATGCTCTGGCACGAGCCTGGAGGCACAGCCGTCTGCTCCAGGCGCCAGTCCCCAGAGTAAAACGTGGCTCCAATCTCCCAACGACACCCCAGCACAGGGCGGAAAGGAACTATCGTAAAAAATCTTTTACATAAAAGAGAAACAACACAAGCAGCCCATTTAGAATCTTAAGTTCTCACTAATCAACACAGTCGTGTTTGCTAGAGGCGGCCTGAGAGCAGCATCTGAGCCTCGGCGCTACTGCCTCTGGGCTGGCTCAGCCTGCTGCAGGTCTGTCCTGAGGCCGCACGCACGCCCTCTGGTCCTAACAACACAACTGACCCCAGATGGTGCCAGGCCCCCCCAGGAGTCAGGATCACCCCAGTGAGGACTGCCACCCGACAGGACCTACAGTCTCTGCAGGAAAAATGAAGCCAAGTACCACAAGTCTCAGGTTTGGGGTGCTGTGCCAGCCAGCCCGTCCCCGGGGAAGGGCCCCCAGAACACGTAGTGACCCCCCATTAACCCCTCGCCAAGCTTGTGCCCCCAGGGCTGGGCCTCTACCTCAGAGATGAGCCCTGGTGCATACACCCAAGCCCATTCCCCAACCCCAGCTCTTCAAAGCTGCTCCTCAGAACCTCTGGCCTCCCCGAGGGGCCACCTCTGGTGCCATGGAGCTCCCCGCAACGATGCCAAGCCCAGACCCCGGCCCTGGCTCCAGACCCCAACACCCCACGACCCTGGCAGGCGCGCGTTCTCCTCTGGCCTCAGAAGCCCCGTCTGCTCCATGTGCTGGCATGCTCCAGGCCAGCACTCCAGAGCTGCCGGAGACGCCAGGACTGGATGTGGCCCCTGGACCGAGCTGGCACAGAAGCAGGTTCCTCCACTGGTCAGAGACGGGCCTGTTATTCAGAGATGCAAAAAGCGCCCCGTCACAGTGCCGGCATCAAGAAACTGTGCAGAACAAACCATATGTCACCAGTCAACTTTCTTAACTCTGCTGTACACTGAACGCAATTACAAAGCAATAGTTTTATTTAAAAACATGAGTATTTTTGTGGAAAATCTGCTACTTGTTGTCATTAAAATAAAGTGTTGTGATGTACTAAAGCTTCACTGTCTTCTCTTTGTCACTAGAAGGATGTAAAATGACTCCTGAACCAGAAGAAACATCCCCACCCTGTCACAGAATTATCACCAACAGATGACAGAGAAACCGTAAACCCCTGACCTCAGGAGCTCCCAGCCTGTGACTCAGGATGGAGCGGGCCCTCCACACCAAACCCGACCCATCGAGCAAGGCATCTGCTGCTTAGCTTGGCCTGTCTACCTCTCAGCTGATTGCTAAACATTCTCTCATCAAAAGACCAGTTTAAGAATAAAAGATAACCTGAGAAGAATGAACTGAAGCTCCCAAGAGCTTTGAGGAAATTAAAATACCCTCTCACCTCTCTGGGCTCCCTTCACTCTAGTCCACCCATCACAGCTCCTGCCCCTCCTTCTGCCCCTCCTCCTCCTCGTCCGGACTCTCCTCGTCAGCCACGCAGCCCTCAGACTCCTCTTCTTCCCGGGCCAACAGTTTCTTAAAAACCTCAAACTCCTCAGCAGAAGAAACCGCTGTTCTGGCCAGAAACTCAGCTTCTGAAACTCTGAGAATGTCCTTCAGTAAAGGGTTGGGGACCTGTGTCTGCCCCTTCTTGTCAGGGGTCTGGTACCGGCCCAGTCGCTCCAAGAACACGTGCCTCTGCTTGATCTTGGTCACGGGGTACTGCAGCAAGTCCGTCTTCACGATGTCCACGTGTTTAATCCCCATCCTGAAATAGGCATACTGGAGACACAGACGTGGTTAGGAAGGCAGCTGCAAAGAGCCTGGTAGGTTCCTAAAGCGCAGCCAACTGCAACTGTCCAAAAGCACTCAGAGAAACCTGACCAGTCCACAACGGCAGAGCACTATGATCCCCAACATCTGCCTGATGGCCGACAGCTTTCAAAGCATTTTCAAATTTATCCAGAGAAAAACGCAGCAAACAATAAAGGGCAGGAAGGAGAGACTAAGCCCGTTTTTCTTCATGGGGTAAGAAAAACAGGGAGCATGGAAAAAATAGGCCACCAATCCAGAAAGCATCTAGGGTCTGACCTAAGCCGGCAAAATTGTTACCAAAAACTTTAGAACAACCTTCATGCTCATGTTTCTAAGATCAACACGCAAAACAGATCCAAAGGACAGAAAGGCTCTAGCTGGTTTTAAATCAGGTATTTCAAGCAGAGGTCTCAAATGAACTCTAAGAATGGGCCTGAGTTTTCCATTATTAATGGCAGAAAAGTAGCAAAAGGTCTTTTACCTGTAGCAAAGAAGACTCAAAACTGCATTCTCTGGCTGGTGTGAGCCAAGCGGGTCTAATCTTGACCTTGTCCACTTGCCCAGGTGAGTCAGCTGACCCTGCCTACACTGAAAACCTGCTGCTACCCATCACACCGCCAGTCAGTCTTACCTGAAATTTGTACTCCAGCTCACCAGGGTCCTCCCGAAGAACATATGGGCACCTGTGCAAAATCTCGGTGACTTGCTTTACGGTGAAAAGGCACTTCTCCTTAAGGACCCCAACGATGCCTTCGATGTCCCGCTGACGCATGGTGAAGACGTCAGGGCAACAGTAAAGCACCCTCTTTAATTTCCCTGAAGATCATTAAAAAGGGCAAGTGCATCCTTTTAGGATATTCCAGAAACCCAAGGGGCCAACCACACCTAAATCAGGCCAGAATTTAAAAAACAAGCAAGGATCCTCTCCTCCACAGAAGGAGTGCCAGCTTCAGATATGTCTTCCCAGGAGCACTGTGGAAACAGAAGGGGCCAGAATGACTCAAGTCCCCAGTGACGCCCTCTCACTTCTCACTCCCCAGCCCCCTCGGGGAGGCCTCTTTCTGGCCCCCAGCTGACAGGCACCTGCTTCATATGCTAGGGCCCCTCTTGCCCTCCTTGCCTAGAAAAGACTTTCACGGGGATGCACTGGGAAAGTCAGACAGGAGGGTGAGACAGCAGTTTCTCCCACGCTGGGGCTTTGAATTCATGTTTCCTCCTGCAATAAAATAGTCCTTGAAACATTCACAACCAACATCTTTAGACTGAGGAGCTGGAACGCAATGAACAGTGGTTCCACAATAATAGGGTAATAATAACAGTAAGAATCCTGATGCACAACCACAAAGACTGATCTCCAGGTTAGCAGAGTGATCACAGGTTTTATCCACACTAAGGCACTTCTGAGGGACAGAGGCTCTATTAGTAACTGCATTAGGAAAATCGGTGTAAACTGAGACTATCCCAGGCAAACTGGGGCATGTGACCGTCCTATAGATAACTGAGTAAAACTCAGTACCTAGAAACTGGAAACCACTTAAATAAACTGTTAAATCTCCCTAACAGTTGAGTCAATGTCTTGATAAAACATACTCAGGAATGAATTTCAGTGTTTATCTTTGCAGCTTAAGGTCACGCTGAGCTTGCTAACTTATAATGAAGGCACGTAAGGTGTTAGGACTTCCCAGGTGGTGCTCGTGGTAAAGAACCCACCTGCCAATGCAGGAGACAAGAGATGCGGGTTCGACCCCTGGGTCAGGAAGATCCCCTGGAGAAGGAAATGGCAGCCCACTCCAATATTCTTGCTTGGAAAATCCCATGCACAGAGGAGCCTGGTGGGCTACAGTCCAAGAGGTCGCAAAAAGTCGGACCTGACTGAAGCTACTGAGCGCAAGGACGGTGTTAAGCCGAGCCTTTCAGATTACACTGCAGCAGGTAATCTGTTAGGGGAAACACACACCATTACCTTTTGCTCTCTTCTAGAGAAGAGAAGGAGGCCTGTAGAGATCCTCTGAAATCTGGATTCCCAACCTTCTCTCCTCTTTCCCCATCCCCAACAGTATTTCACCAACGAGAGACAAGAATGAACAAAACAGTGGAATTCCTCTGATGAAAGTAGGTAGGGGTCCTTGGAGATCCTCATGAGCCCCTACCCTCCTCCTCTAGAAAAGCCCAGAAAGAGACCCCAATCCTGGCGGTGCAATGGATTAAGAATCTGCCTGCCAATGCAGGGGACACGAGTTCAAATCTGGGAAGATTCCACATGCCTCGAAGCGACTAAGCCTGTGCGCCACAACCACTGAGGCTGCGCGATGCAGCCTGCACACCTAGAGCAGAGCTCGTGCTCTGAAACGAGAGAAGCCGCTGCAATGAGAAGGCTGCGCACTGCAGCCACAGAGCAGCCAGCGGTGAAAACCCAGCGCAGCCAAAGAGAAAATCAGTCAATCAATTTAAAGAGAGAGAGGGAGCCAGTGAACTTCTAGGATTTGGGGAGAGTGAATCCTGGGGGGGTGGGGGTGGATGGTGGCTGGGGAACGGCCACTCCACCCGTGTCCCAGGAATCTGGGAAGATTTCACATTTCCCATTAAATGGAGACACCTGACTGGAATCCAAGCCTTTACGGGGAACTCTAAGACTCTGGCTTCATACGACAGAGACACAAAGCACTAAGCCCACCCCGAGTCAATTAAGCATCAAAGAGCACATAAAGACACATGAGCCAACGTCACACCTTAACGTGTGCTGGGCCCACACCACGCGCCCACCACCGTTCTAGATGCCAGAGCCCCCACAGTGAGCGCACCAGACAGGAGTCCAGGCGGGTCTCTCAGCTCCCCACTCCCTCCTGCAAGGCCCTCTGCAGAGGCCACTCTGCCTCCTCACCTCTAAGCCAAATCACACATTCCTCTCAAGGACTTTCTCCCTGCAGAAACCTCCTCAGTCCACCTCACCAGGCTATTCAGACTCCAGCTCTGACTCCTCAGCACTACATATAAAATCCCCACCACCTCATACCTTCTCCAAGGCCCAGCTTTCGCAGGTAACTGGAGCGCTTCTTCATTTGCATCACAGGCAGTTTCAATAACTGAGGACTTTTCTTCAAGGCCACACACACAGGCTCTGGATTCAAACCCAAAAGTATTAATTCTGAAATGATGTCCAGCATCTGTTGAGGGTGGGTACCTGGCTGTGTGCTGAGCAGTTCATTAACATGGACATCACTAAAACCCATGTCCAGGAGGGAACTGACAAACTTCTCTTGCAACACAGGAGTTTTCTGCTTCTCGAGGAGGCGCTGAATCAGCCCTGTTCTGTGCTCTGGTTTCTGCGCACATTCTTGGGGTTTGACAAGGGATGACTCCTCAAGGCCCCCTCCATTTGAGACTGTCATTAGTTTACGCAACAAAAAAGCAGTCGTCCTTTTCTGTCCTCCAGGCTGAGGAGTCTGCCTAGTGAGGAGGGCCCAGGTAAGGGGGGCCAGGCGGTGCCAATCAAAGACCTGTAAGACACAAAGGGAATGAATTCCTCATCACACCACTGCAGGGTTTCCGGGTCAGGGTCTTTAGCTCCTCGGTCCCACACGAACATAAGGTTTTATAAGCAATCTGCAAAGTTGTAACTGAACTTTAAAAGCCTGCAGAGAAAGAAGCTCATGTACAGAGAAGAGTTTGCAGAAGCACAGATTTGGTTTTGCTGCTCTGAGGGGACAGGGACAAGGGATTGGGAGAGCAATCTCAAGGCCACCAGGTAAAGTATGCCTAGAGGGGTGGGGGGTCCTCTACCTGTTCAGCTACAAATTTAGCTGAAAGATTAACAAGAAGAAAAAGTGTATTTATATGCGTATGTTGATTCAGCAAAGAGGTAGCTCCCTAAATGACTACAGCTGGGGGCAAATGGGGGAGGAAGGTTTCTAGGGGAAGAGCAAATGGGAGGGCTCTTCGGGGAACACGTGGGAGCCCAGAAAGTCTGTGACAATGTTTATGTTGATACCAGGGGTCGTCCCTCTTTTTTTTTTTCCTGCAAGGCGGTAAACTCCCCAGCAGAAAGGCTCTACGGCGCCCTCACTCCCGGAAGGCTCTGCTTTTAGTGAGATAAGGGCCGCTCCAAGCAGGCTTCTTTCACTCTCTGCTGAATCTCAAACGTCTTTAGTTTAAAATCACTTCTGTGCCAACTCTGGGGTCCGAGTCGGTACCCACGCCTGAAAACTCGGTATCTCGTACCCGTCTCCAGATTCACCTAACTGCATTCACTCCACAAACGGAATGCCGTTAGCCTGTCAGCAAACTACACAGAATTCCCGTTGGCCTCAGAACTCTTCAGGGGTCAGGCCGGCGCGCCACCAACGGGGCCCCGCCCCAGGTCCTCAACGCCCCTCAGGACGCGTCCCAAAGCCCCGCCAGCGCCCTCAGCCAAGCCCGCCCGCTCGGAGCGCCCGCCGCCCCTGCCGCCCTGCCTGCGGGCCGGCCGCGGCTCCGGCCCAGCGCCGGCGGCAGGCGGGGTGGGGACAACGGGCTAAAACCGCACCAACGCGGCGGAGAGCGCCGGAGGCCGGGCTGCCGCCCCAGGCCGGCAGCGCACACGTGCGCGACCCGCCAGGAGCCCCGGAACGCGGCGTCCCCTCACCTGCCGACGCAGCGCCGCCATAGCGCGGAAGCGGCGCCGGCCCGCGGACGCCGGAAGCGGCGCTCCCAGGAAGCGGCGCCCCCGCCGCGGCCGCCCCCCGCGTCCGTCGCTTCCGCCCTCCCCCTCGCAAGCGCGGGCGCGAGGGAGGCAGTTCCGCGCGGCCCTCCTCCCCCTGTGTCCGGCCTGCCCGGCTTCCCGCTTTCGGAGCTCCCGGCCGGCACACCAAATGAACAGCCCCTTCCCCACGCGCTCGCCTTCCACAGAGAAAACTGTAACCTGGGCTCTAGCCGGCCGCCCCCCGGGGCCCGCAGCAACCTCCTCGGAGAAAGCAGGCTAACGCAGAGACTGGGCGGTCTGAGTGAAATGGAATCGTCCCAGGCGAAGTTATTTAAGATTCGATGTGGGATCTGTATTCAGTAAGAATATTAGTGTCGAGTTGAAATGAGGATGGAGTGACCACCAGGTTCAAATGGGGTCTGGGGGCCGCGGAGGACCGGGTCTCAGCCCACCTCCGCACTCCTGAGAAGTTAGAGCTGGGCCAGACCCAGGGACGCCCCCGCCTTTCCAGAACAGCGCTTGCCAGGAACAGCCTTGTGGTCTCAGGAGCTCCCCTTGCAGCTGCAGCCCGTCCTTTGTTGACAAGCACCCTGCCTTCTTGCCAGCTCCAGTTATAATTCTTGATAAAAACACACATATTCTAGATGTCTTTAAACTGTCCAAAGGAACTCCAGAAGTCTACAGTTTTTCTTTTAAAAAGTCCCTCCCAATAGAGGTATGGTTTCCTTCTGGGATGAAATCGCTGCAGCCTAATTTGCATTTATTCTTAAATTTTGGATATAGACCTGTAATCGTTCAGGTATAGAAACTGGGCATCTTTCAAAAGGGGATAGTGGTGAAGAAGAACAAAAGAGTGTACTTTCTCAGCTGCCTAAATTCCATCAATTTTAAGTACAAATCTTAATTTGTAAGCATTTCTTGTTTTATCTACTCGTTTCTGAACTGAGGAAAAGGACTTGATTTTTGTATGGATACAGTTTATAGAGTACCTGCTCTGGGCCAGGCACCAGATGGGGTGCTAAAAATATATGTTTTCACAAAAGGATTATATCAAAGAAGAGGAAGGTTGTAAACCGTGTGGAGCTCAAGAAATGGTTGTTTCTGTTGATTTGCTTTTTTACCCTGATTTTCTCCTTGAAATATGCAGCTGTCAGCACTGCAAAACAAATCACGTTAATGCTCTTACACCCAAAGTCTAAGAACACCCTTGTGTGCCTCTCTGGAGTCACAGAACCTACATAGGTGTCTAGGCCTAGGAAGAGTAGTGGCTGGCGTGCAGGGGTCACTCCAGAAAGTTGGCAGCAACGCCACTGCTCTGAGAAAGCCTTGCTCTTTGGAATCTACTGGTAACATGGGGAGGCAAATTTTTCAGCAGCTGCCTCAAAACTTTTCTGCCTGGATGCTTTCTGCAGAGAACACTCTCAAAGTGTTCAGACTTTCCTCTGCCAACAAATCAGGTGAGTTTTAATTATTTTTCTTATACAGAAGTAACAATTCTTGGAGACCTCGAGCTTTGCATTTTCAGCCCGTTGCACACCTGTCTGAAAAAGGCATTCTGTGACAGCTTCTGTATTATAAGCATCATAGAAACGACAAAGGAAAATATTTGGGTTTTTTTTAACCTTTGAAGAGTTCTTAGAACATCATAAGACTTACTTGATTCTGAAGAGTAAATGTCACTAACTTACTGCAGACTTTAAACAATACACTTCTAAAAGTCCTGCCTCTACTATCTCTGCTGAACAGAGGAAGGGCCCTCGTCATTCTCTCGAGACATCAGAGAGACTCAGGCAGCACTTCCTAAAGGGAAGGGATGGTGACATCCTATATCCCGCAAGTTGAGAATAAAAGACAGCCGCATACTTCCGACAGGAACACTGGAAAGTGGGCGCAGGATCACACCAGGGGCAGGCTGGCCCTAGGCATCTTCTCGGTCCTCTGGGCAGGAGCCCCGGCCTGGCAGAGAGTGAGGACACGTGGGAAAGGGTGCTGGGGCCTTGCGTTTGGCTTTGTTTTCTTCCTGCTATTTGAGCAGGGGGGAAAAATGAAAGGTTTCCTTCTGACCCCAACCACTCCCCCACCTCCAAAACAGATACAAAATAGAGGCTGAATTTCAGGTTAGGGTGGATTGGAGCCTAGAGGGAAGGGGTTATCTGAGTGTGTGAGAGCTGCACTGGGTCCTGATCAGGACTGGGAGAGGGACACTCAGGGCCGGACGCCCCTACATAGGCACAGGGGGCTCCCTGGGGCCGGACACCCCCACATAGTCACGAGTGGGAGGTCCTGGGGCCGGACGCCCCCACATAGTCACGAGTGGGAGGTCCTGGGGCCAGACGCCCCCACATAGTCACGGGTCGGGGGTCCCCGGGGCCAGATTCCCCCACATAGTCACTAGTGGGAGTCCCTGGGGCCAGATTCCCCCACATAGTCACCAGGTGGGGGAGACAACCCCCACATAGTCATGGGTCGGGGATCCCTGGGGCCAGACGCCCCCACATAGTCAATGGGTGGGGGAGACAACCCCCACATAGTCACAGGTTGGGGGTCCTGGGGCCGGACGCCCCCACATAGTCACCGGGTGGGGGAGACAACCCCCGCATAGTCACGGGTCGGAGGCCCCGGGGCCGGACGCCCCCACATAGTCACGAGTGGGAGGTCCTGGGGCCGGACGCCCCCGCGTAGTCACGGGTCGGGGGCCCCGGGGCCGCACACCTCTGCGTAGTCATGGGGTGCTGAGGCGCCGGGAGGGGCCGGGGTGGCAGCAGAGCAGAGACAGATGGTGGGCCAGCCCTGCTGAGCTCTGCACAGGAGAAGGGGAATGGCTGGCACGCCATGCCCTCCAGCCTCGCTAGACTGGCCAAGCTTCAGAGGCTTGCTGGGCACACCCACAGGAGGGGCCCCCAGCTGACCAGGGCGGAGCCTCTCCGGCTGCGGCGCACGGAGACGCACAGACGGGAAAATAAGGAAGTGAAGCGCTTCCCACACCAGCACTGCCGAAGTCACGTGGTCCAAGTCAGGGTAACTGTTTACTAATAAAACTGCTTTAATTTGGAAAACGTTCAAGGAAATAAACAGTTTGGCCATTTGGCGAACGGCTCTCCACACTCCACGCATCAGACCAGCACACGCCAAGTCAGAGGAGGCAGAACGCAGGCACGTATACAGAAGTACAGAGAACTGAGAACCTCCCGCGCGCCTCTTGCAAATTCACAAGTGAAAAGCCCTTTAACAGTACAGAACTCAAGCACTAGCATGTTTTCTCAAGGCCATGAAAAACAATGAATTCCGTGTCTACTGTGTAGCCCTAAAATAGTACAGCATCACTGGCTTTGGTTCTAACACATGAGTTTTTAGAAAGTGAACCAGGCCTAATTCTTGAGCGCTTACTCTCTGAATGGAAGGGGCCTGAGAATGCCATGCTCCCTAACCGAGTGCCGGAGAGCAGCAGGGAGCCGGGTCAGCCGGCGCTCTGGGTCCCGCCCTGCTGCACGAGGGCCGGTGGGGCTCTGGGGCCCGAGCCACGGCACTGGGGCTCCTGCCGTCCAGCTCCAGACCGACGGTGGACAGAGCTCTGCTGTCTGAAGGGAGAGAGAGGTAGGCCGCGTCACCTGCCCGCGACAGCATTCTGAAACCCTTGGCTTCCCTGTGGAGGCATTCTGAAGAGCAGAAGGCACCATAGGAACCCTGCAGAACCCACCCGGCATCATTTGAGGCTTGCTGGACCCCGCCACTGTGCCAGAGCTGCACGTCCAGAGCCACGGACACGGCCCCTGAGCAGCGGGCCCCGGACACACAGGGCCGCCACTGCCCCCCGCGGGCCCCAGCTCCCTCGCCCTCCGCTCTCCGCCTCCGCTTCAGCCTGCTCTGGCCATCGGCAGCCGCACTTCACAAGCCCTCTCCCTTGGCCTCCACCTCATCTGTGGGTCTGTCCTTGCCACGGGCAGCCACGGGCGTTCGCCCACCTTCTGAGGCCCCTGGGGTGTTCAGGGCCTCTGGAGTCCGGCTCACAGGCAGCAGGCTAGCCCTGGGCCCCACCTTGGTGTCCGGGACCCCCTCGCCCCGCGGTGCACAGGCTGCGCCGCTCACCTGACTTGTTTAGCCGACACACCTCCTCCCAGGTGTAGTCCGCCAGGTTCACGGGCTGTGTCACCCAGGGGTCTGTCACCAGCTCCTCCAAGGTGGTGCGCTGCTCGGGCACAGGCTGCAGCAGCCCAGACATGAGGTTCATGAGGTCTGGGGACAGAAGGGCCTGTGGTCAGAGGGCTGACCGTGGCCCAGGCTGGGGGCGGGTGGCGTGCACTGCGTGAGTGCCGGGCCTGGGCCCCCACTTCTGACCAGCACCGCAGGGCTTCTGGAAGGCAGGGTCCCCAGCCATGCTTCCCGACGCGCTGCGGGAGGTGTGTGTGGCCCCTGAAATGAAAGAGCGCTCAAGCTCCCATGCCGCTCACGACACCAGCGGGCAGCGGCCCTAGCGTGGGCTGCCCTCTGGGGCTCTGGAGACACAGAGCCATGGACACAGGCATCGTGTGGCAGGAGGGGAGGGAGCGGGCCAGCTGCGGAGCCCCGGCCTCTCCCCACGGGAAGCGAGCACGGGTGCTGAGAAGAGCCCTGGACCTGGGTCTGCATCTGGCTCCCACTCTCTTTACCACTGTGGGTGTCACCGCACCCGGGGCCACTCCAGACCTCAGCGCCCGAGTGAGTGTCCTGAGAGCCCAGGGGGCAGAATTCGGAGCAGCCCACTCCCACCCCGCTGCTGGTGGAGCAGCCCCCCCAACCACAGGGTGGACCAGCACCCCTAGCCCCAGGGTGGGGCAGCCCCGGAAGGTGGAACAGACCCCCAGGGCGGGGCATCCCCGGAAGGTGGAACAGACCCCCAGGGTGGAGCGGCCCCGGAAGGTGCAGCAGCAGGCTGCAAGAGCCCCGCTATCACGGGACCCAGAACATCGGGAAAGCTCTACAGCTCTTCAGGCCGCTCTGGACTGCACTGTGCCCCCCTGCAGATTCCCCGCATGATGGTAATAGGAAGTGGGGCCTTTGGGAGGTGAAGAGGGTCAGATGAGGTTGTGCGCCCCACCCCCCCAGCATCAGTGCCCGAATCAGCAGAGGCACCAGAGGGCCTGCTCTCTCCTGTCTCTGCCCCGTGAGGACACAGGAAGACGCAGCTGTCTACCAGCCGGAATCCGCCAGCACCCTGACCTCGGGATCTGCCTCCAGACTGTGAGAAATAAACGTCGGTGCTGCAAACCCCGGCCTGTGATGGGCGGGCATGGCAGCCCGAGCGGACTGGGACTCGGGCCTCCAACCTGAGCGAGGAACCCAGGTTCAGGCCTGACGCCTAAGAGCACGCATCACCTCACCACCTATGACGATGAATGACTACTCTGGGATCACGTGTCACGACTGGGAGACCTCAGAACCCCGTGGCCCGGCTCCCTGGAGCTCCTCCAGGCACGGGTCTAAGGGCCATGCAGGCCCGCTGGCAGGGGTCGCACTGCGATGCAAGCCGCTCTGGTAGCTCTGCAGGAAGCCAGCTCACAAGGGCTCCAGGAGGGGCAGAACCCTGGTTCCACACGAGCGGTTGAGGGGCTCAAGTCCATCCTCCCCCTCCCCGCGGCCATGCTCAGAGGCTGCCAGTGTCCCTCAGAAGACAGCCCGTCCGGTCCAAACTTCCCTAAGATCAGTCACGACATCAAAGTCACCTGCAAATCGCCCTTCCATTCAGAGCAAAGTCTGAGAGGAACGGAAGAGAGAGTGCCTGTGTGGCTGTGTGGCTGACACCGTGCGCTGCTTGGAGACGGGAGCCGGCCCAGGACATCCGCCCGCGCGAGCTCACCTTCCGAGACCAGATACGGGGGGTTTATCGCGGCCTCCATGGTCTCCTCCAGCTCGCAGAAGGGGTTCTCCTCGAAGATCAGTGTGTACAGCGTGACCCCCATGGACCACATCTCCAGCTCTGGCCCCCGGTACCTGCCAGAGGAAGAGGAGGCACTTGGGACACTGGGCCAGCCCCACAAGAAAGCTGGACCCCACACGTCACCCAAGAGCAACTCCCAGCGAGACGTACCACACTCCTCGACCACATCCGCCCTCCGCCAGGCGCCCACCACCCACTGGGGATAAGGCGATAAGCAGAGGCCCACTCAGCAGCTGAGAGACCAAGTCAGCAAGGTGGCAAGGGGCCGAGCACAGTGTCCCCCGGGGTGCTTCCTGGAGGAAGAGGAGGGAAAACCCGGGAGTGCAGGCAGCGCACAGGCCCCCAGGGACCTGGGGAGCCACGGCGGCTTCAGAGCAGGGCGGCCCGCCCTTCAGAAAAGACCTGAAGGAGCCCGAGGTGAGACTGGCACAGGCGAGCCTCTGTAAGGATGAAGCAAGCCCTCAGCAGCGGGAGGGAGGAGACGGTGGGCAGTGGAGTCCAGGCAGCTGCCAGCTGGAGCAGCAGGCCTCGGGGATGGCGCCCCGGGGTGCTCTTGGTTCTCCTCTGTGCTTACAGATCCCCTGCTCCCAGCTACTATTCCTGGGCTCTGAGAGGCCAGCACTCTGCCAGCCGTCTATATGGTTCAACCCTAATGCCCACAGCAGACCAGCAGGGTGAATCCACCTTTGTCCTGCACAGAGGGCCAGGCCCCATGCTGCCAGCATGCTTGGTCCCTCAGGTCTGGAGCTGTGGGTGGGGGCGGGGGCAGCCTGGCCCCCGGAGCCCTGGGGAGCAGCTGTGTTCACCAGACGAGTGCAGACGCGGCAGCTGAGGGAGCTGGTGAGCAGAGGCCCAGGAGGAGCCCTCTGCCTTCCAGGGGCCACAGAGGGCCAGGGACACGAGGAGGCAGGAGCCAGGGGCAGGGGGGCAGGAGGCAATCATAACGACAGACCTCAGGGAAGTGAGAGGAGAGAAAATGCCAGAACAAGAGAATCAGACTTCCGTAGAAAGAGACTGCAAAGAGTCTGGAGACCAAGGAGAAACTCCAGTAGAGCAGAGCAGGGGTCAGCACACCTGCTGTGAAGCGCCAGTGACTAACGCAGGCTGGGGCCGCGTGGCCTCTGGACACTAACCCTCTCCGCCACGGCTGCACAAAAGCAGCCGCAGACACCCGGAAGCCCACAGGCGTGGCCCTGTGACAGCAGTGGGGGCCGGTCTCCCACCCAGGGACGGAAGGGTGTGGCGACAAGAGGGAAGACGCGTGCAGGACCCACGGTGAAGGTCCTGGATGCTCTGACCACGAGCCTGCCTGGGAGACGCATCAGAGCCACGCTTCTCCAGAGGACATGTTAAAGACGTACAGTGAAGCACCCGCAGTCAGACCCGCCTGGAGCTCAGCTCACACGGGTGAAGACCAGTTCCATCGTATGTGGACAAGACAGAAATCTACGCATTCAGGGCGCAAACACTGAGCACCGTTCCCATGCTCGGTGGAGCCCTACAACCCCTGAGCTTCGTCTCGTCCTTCCCTCTCCTGAGCTCCCTGAGACCGGGCCCTGCCGTTAGCGCTCCATGCCTCATGCGGCCAGCCCAGCCGCACACCGCCGCACTAGGCTGCTAGTGCTGGCGTCGAGATAAACAAACCAACTAAAAAATCCTCTTCATTCCTTTGAAGAGTCCCAAATTCGGGGACTCTTTGTCTTAACTTTTGATTATACTGAACTCCAAACACAAAAGGTAAGAAGACAGTCTAATGAACCCCTGGCTTCCCTTTTCCTGAGTTCCTGACTGAGCTTCCTTTTCCTGCCCACTGACCTCCCAAAGCATACTTTGTCACTCAGCACCCTCATCACAAAGAGGCACAACCTGAAGCCGCTTCCCTCTGCTACCGCGGAAGGTGTGAGCACAGGTTGCCAGCCCGGGACACCTACGGGTTCCCCATGAGGACCTCGGGCGCGCAGTACTCGATCGTCCCGCAGAAGGTGTAGAAGAGCTTGCCCCGCTCCAGGTAGGCGGCCGAGCCGAAGTCGATGAGCTTGATGGAGAAGTCCTCGGCAATGACAATGTTCTCGTCCTTGATGTCCCGGTGGAGGATGCTCTCAGAGCGCAGGTACACCACGGCCGCCACCAGCTGGAACAGGGGCCACCGCTGTGATAAGGACACTTCACACGAGGCCTCAGAGAAGGAAAGAGAGTGAAGCCGACTCTTTGTGACCCCCCGGACTGCAGCCTGCCAGGCTCCTCCATCCCTGGGATTTTCCAGGCAAGGGTACTGGAGTGGGTTGCCATGCCCTCCTCCAGGGGATCTTCCCAATCCAAGGGTCGAACCCGGGTCTCCCATGTTGCAGGCACTCTTTACTATTTGAGCCACCAGGCCTGCCCCTCGGCAAATCCCCAGGAAGGCCAAGCGGCACCATCAGCTAGAGGGACCGAATGTACGGCAGCTCTGCAGGACCCACTCACCCGTGGCTGTGCCCTTCCAGGGACGCCCCACATGAACACAGCTCCTATACAGCTTCTAGGTCTCGGCCTATGTGCCACCAGTGGCCTCCCCGGCAGACTTTCACTCACCCCACGACAGGCAGAACGATCGTCTAGGGAGCACAGACAGACGGCCGCAGAAGCCAGAGAGCGCATGGTGGATGCCTGGATGAGTGTGGGCTGGGCTGTGTGGCCAGTGGCCCAGGAGAAGGCCCAGAGGGGCAGTAATTTCCCCAGAGCTCATCGGGCAACTCGAGCAGGGCTGGGAGCAGAAGCCCAGCTCCAGGCTGCAACTTCCAGGCTCTGACAGCTTCTCAAAGAGCAGCGCAGAGTGGAGCCGTGCTTTCCCCAATGCGTGCAGCCTTTCAGCGGTGCAGCCTCAAAGGAACTCCCCGGGAAACGGGCCAAGCGCAGTGTCCACTGTCTCCACTGTGAGAGGGTAGTTACTAGGATGTACCGCTGCCTGCCCGCACTGCACGTGCGGTGAGGGAGAGCAACAGCAGTAGCAGCTCAGTGAAGTTTAAGTAAAATTAGTACGACTTCTGACCCCACTCATAACATGGACACCAGCTGTACCGATCAGCACAGTGATTTCATGGACACAGTCGTTCACATCGTTAGAGACAATCTTACATTTACAAATGAGTATCTTTGAGTCAGAAGCAACAATTAATGGCAGACAAACTAAGCTGAATTAGTTAACCTTAAATAAATAAAGAGGGCTTCTCCACTGGCTCATCAGATAAAGAATCTGCCTGCAATGCAGGGGACACAGGAGACACAGGTTCAGTCTCTGGGTTGGAAAGATCCCCTGGAGGAGGAAATGGCAGCCCACTGCAGTATTCCTGCCTTGAAAGTCCCAGGAGCCTGGTGGGCTACAGTCCAAAGGGGCGCGAAGACTCAGCACGAGCAAAAGTGAGCGTTCTATTGGCGTGGCCAGAATAAATGGACGAACGCATGTTTACATACACATACATGCAAACGTGTGCATGCCTGCACGTGTGTAGACGACATGTGCTGCACAGATGTGCGCGCGCACACACATTCACACATACACATACACTCACGCGCGTATGTACATACATCGACATACACACATGCACACGTATGTACGAGGCTCCAGGCGGGGAGCAGAAACCGCACGTTGCACTGAATGTCGACGACTTTGAGGGTTATTAACTACAGAGAACCAACGAGCCCGGATGCGAGGAGAAGCTGCTCACCGTGGAGAGCGCACCGAGGGGGCCGCGTACCGCGGAGGAAAGCCGCGCACCGCGGAGGCCGCTCACCGCAGAGAAGAGCCGCGCGCCGCGCAGGAGAGCCGCGCGCCGCGCAGGAGAGCCGCGCACCGCGGAGGAGGGCCGCGCACCGAGAGGGCCGCTCACCGAGGGGGCTGCTCACCGAGGGTGCTGCTCACCGAGGAGGAGAGCCGGGCACCGTGGAGGCGAGCCGGGCACCGTGGAGGCGAGCCGCGCACCGCGGAGGCCAGCCGCGCACCACGGAGGCGAGCCGCGCACCTCAGAGGCCGCGCACCGCGGAGGAGGGCCGCGCACCGCGGAGGAGGGCCGGGCACCGCGGAGGAGGGCCGGGCACCGCGGAGGAGGGCCGCGCACCGCGGAGGAGGGCCGGGCACCGCGGAGGAGGGCCGGGCACCGCGGAGGAGGGCCGGGCACCGCGGAGGAGGGCCGCGCACCACGGAGGAGGGCCGCGCACCGCCGAGGAGAGCCGCGCACCGAGGGGCTGCTCACCGAGGAGGAGAGCCGGGCACCGTGGAAGAGAGCCGCACTCCACGGAGGAGAGCCGCGCACCGCGGAGGAGGGCCGCGCACCGCGGAGGAGGGCGGGCACCGCGGAGGAGGGCCGCGCACCGCGGAGGAGGGCCGCGCACCGCGGAGGAGAGCCGGGCACCGCGGAGGAGAGCCGGGCACCGCGGAGGAGGGCCGCGCACCGAGCAGACGCGACCTGGGGCTGGAGGCAACGCACACGCTTACACGGGACACTGCCGTTCTGTAGAGCCCTGAGTCCATATTTACACGTGATGCTCACTGTGCACACTGATTTACGAAAGGGCCGTGGAGACTTATTGCAGAAGTTAAACAGTATCGGTCACCCAGTCAGAGGCGTCAGCAGCCCTGAACGAACAGCAGTCGGGCAGCAGCTGTGGGTAGGCGAGTCCACATGTGTCACACGGAAACCTGTTTGCCATGAGGATTCCAGAAGCAAACCTCCACTCTCGAGTGAAGG
Source organism: Capra hircus (assembly GCF_001704415.2). Taxonomy (NCBI): domain Eukaryota; kingdom Metazoa; phylum Chordata; class Mammalia; order Artiodactyla; family Bovidae; genus Capra; species Capra hircus. The sequence continues at coordinate 754,406 of NC_030810.1, read as the reverse complement.
AGACGCCTGTATACCCTTCCAGAGGAGGAAGACAGGCAGAGGAGGCGTTCTCTGGGCAGAAATGTGATGACCAAACCTTACAAGTAGGTGCCTCAGAAATTTAACTTCAGAAATCCAGTGATTTCTGGGCGTTCATAGCTTTGGGGAAGAAATATCAGTTCGTGGAAGCTGTTATTAGAAACCAAGTCAGCTCCAGGAAACCAAGAGCAAACCTGTGGACTGGTCACATCCCCCTACTCTGCACCCCCTGGAATCCCTCCACCTTTTCCAGGGAGCAAGGAATCATCTGGAATGAAACTCCCACATTCCCCAAACCAAAGAACTGTTGTCTCCCCCCGCCCCACCCCAACACCCAATTTCTCTTTCACAGGACACCTTTCTACACAGCTGGCTACTCTCCCTTTCCAAGAAATAATGAACAGACTAAGATCAGTACACGGACAGACACGAGAGAAACCAAGACAAATACTCAGTGTAAACCGAGATGGCCAGAACCACAATCTTTGCAGGTTAATTAACTGGACAGCTCCATCCACTCAGCACTTCCCGCGCGCCTGCCTCGGGCGTGCTGCACAGGGGCCTCTGCACTCTCTGATTTAGTCCCAGCAGTCCTGTGAGACGCTGGCTCGAGTGAGGTCCACATACAAATGAGCAGGGTCTCCCCGTGGTGGACAAGGATTCAGATCAGATGCACAGCCTGCAAGCCCAATCTGAGAGCTACACTGGCTCCTCTTGAGGCTGGGTGGGTATCATCTGAATATAAATACACTTTAATCTTCACCCCACATCCTCAGTCACCCCAGGGTGACGCCTGGCCTCACTCTTCCTCCCCAACCCCAACCTCACTCTCTCTACTTCAACAGCAGAATTCTCTTCTCGAAACACGTGTCCTACTCAGTAACATCCCCAAACCGGAGGCTGGGTCCAGCATGACTGACTCTGGAGTCCTGGGCCCAGGCTGCCAGGCCTGTTCTTACCTGTCGAAAGATGTAGCTTGCCAGGGGCTCGTCGAGGCTGGGATGGCGGTCAATGAATGCAAACAGGTCCAAGCCAGAGCCGTGCTTTTCCATTACCAGCTGAAAGAAGCCTTGGTTCTCAAACACGTCCAGCACCTGTTGAGAGAGAGAGACAAGCTGGGTCCGGCCCTGCCAGGACACCTCCAAGGCAGCGCGCTTGGGCACAGACATGAGCCAGCACCCCACCTTGATGATGTTGGCATGCTCCACCTTGCACAGGATGGCTATCTCTAAAGTGACCTTCCCAAGCTTGGGGTCCTCAATCCAGCAGTCCTCCAAAACCTTTTCCTTCTTAATAAACTTCACCACCACCTACGAGAGAGACAAGGGATGTCACTGCAGCCCTTCCCACTGGCCCCCCAGCAGCTGTGGCGCCTTCACCTCCAACCTAACCCCCACCTCCACCCCCACGAGTCCTGGGACGTGAAGGAAGAAACCTAATAACAACCGTCCAACGTGAGGGCCCAGGAGCAAGTCAGAAGCCAGCCGGAAGTCCCAAGTGGACCCACGCGACCTGCACAGCGGGAGGATGGGGTAACGGAGGAACCGGGCGGTCTGATGACAAGACCAGCCCCTGCAGGTCTCGGGGTGGGTGTTCCCCAGATACCCCACGTCACCCCTATTTCTCAACCAAGGCCTGGATGTCCCGGCCAAGAAAATGAAATAAGAGGCCTGAGGACTGGCAGAAAATGAACAAAAATGTCAGTCATGTTGGTTTGGAGAACTAACCAGAGAATTCCACAAGATGGGCGGACACAAGACAAATACGTGGAAAAAATGGTGTGGTGCAGCCACAAAAAAGAAAAAGGAAGCCCACAGTGCCCACTGGATTGCTGACGAGAATGAGATGACTGCCCTCAGATAAATAAAGATGGCAACAGAAACTTAACTCGAGTCCACCAAGAAGCACGCGACACCCGGAGCAGTGTGTCTAAACCTCTAGGAGGTGTGAGCACACTCAGAAAACGCCACACAGCACAGCGCTCAGTATTAAGTCACAGCTTAGAAACACACACTCAATCCAAGAAGCTAGAAAAATAGCAAAGTTTACAGAAAGTACCAGAAAAGCAACATAAAGAAAAGAAACAATTGATGAAAAGCGTGAGCAATTCTCTGGCAAGTCCGGCAAAGAGGAGAGCGCATGCACACGAAAGTGAGGTGAGCAGAGGCAGCAGCTCTGGCCAGGAGCACCTGCGGACGTGACGCCACGGCACCAGCCGCCGCCGGAGTCCCCAGCTCCGCAGGCCCCACAGGACTGACGCAGACGCACGCATATGAGAAAACCCCAAACAGAAACGTTAGCAAGCCCAGGGGCTCCCCTGGTGTCCTGGGGCTTAGACTCTGCACTCCCAATGCAGGAGGCCTGGGTTTGATCCCTGGCCAGGGAACTAGATACCGCAAACTGCGACTAAAAGATCCACACGCTGCGACTAAGATCCAGAGCCGCCAAACAAACAAATATAAATAATAAAAATATGCGTTAGCAAGCCAAGTTCAGCAACACACTAAAAAAATGTTATAAGGCAATAAAGGATTGAGTCTATGTATAAAAGTTGACTGTGATTACTCACATATTAATAAAAGAAACAAAACATGATCATTGCAATAGATGCTGAAAAGTCATTTGGCCTAAGTCAACATTTATTCCTTAAATTTTAAAAAAAGTGAACTGAAAATGAAACAGCCTCAAACAAAAGGTATCCATCAAGAGATGAAAGGAGTCACTGGAGCGGGCAGAGGACCACCAGGAGGCTGGGCGGCGTACCTGTTACTCCTCACGGCTCTGCAGGTCCGAGTCAAGGCGACGGCAGGAAGGAAAAGAAGGCGACGAGATGTGAGCAACAGAGAGAGGGGCGCAAGCGCCAGTGCCCGCAGAGGGCCAGACAGAGCGACTGAAAACCACTAAGACCAACACAGCTTTGACACAGACTCCCCGGCTGTCAGCCAAGCACGCAGCTGTGGCAGATTCCAGCAGTGATGAGAAGAGTGGCGACAGGTCCCACGCGGGCCCTCCCAGGAAGCGGCGGGCCAGGCCCGGGGGTATCTGGGCAGCCTGGGGCTTTGCAGGGACATGCAGCATGGTCCCCAAACACCCCGGCAACTACATGTCTACCCACAGTGGGACTGGGAGGAAGGCTGTGAGGTACATCAGAGCCACCCCCAGCACCCAGAAGCCCCCACCTCTCAGGAGCCCAGTACCTCCTTATTCGCCTCCTTGTCCACCGCCGTCCACACGAAGCCAAAGGCCCCGCTGCCAATCGGGCTGAGCGTGCTGTACTTAAGGGAGTATGCCCCCTCACAGGCCGCCAGCCCCTCTGGCTCCACGGCCTTGGGGGGCTCCTCAAACCAGGGCTTGGTTCCAAGCACCTGCAACCACAAAGGCAAGTCTGAGGGACCACACGCAGCACGCTGAAGGAAGGACAGTAGAGGCGGCTGTGGCCCCCTGTCCGAGAGCGGCACCCACTGCCCCGCCCACTCCTCAGGCCCCTGGGGTCCCCAGCCCGAGACTGCTGTCCAGAGGGCACACCCAGGGCCTCAATGTGCCAGTCCAAACTGGCGCTCACCCGGCCCCACTGTGCGCATGGAGCACACGCAGAGCTGAAAGCCCACGTGCGGCTCACGCCTCACCCAGGAGGTCGGACAGCAGTGTGGGGAGCCACGCAGAGCCCCTGCCGCCCTGGAGGGCACGGGGTGCTGACAGGAGGGGACAGCAGGCGCCGTCCGCAGACACCCACCTCCCCCAGGCTGGCCGCGGGCAGCTCGCAGGTGGAGTGGGCAGAGCTAGGCAGGCTGGCCAGCAGCAGGTGGGTGCGCAGAAGGTCCTTCACCAGCCAGCAGCAGAAGAGGGTGGCCGGGCCCTGGAGCTCCACACGCCGCACCTCGAACTGCACACCTGTGGAGGGCGGCAAGACCAGGCCCCCTCTGAGCCCCACAGCCCCGTGGGCAGGGCCCCCGTGCCCGCAGAAGGGCATGGCTGAGGCCAGCAGCCACACCTCCCCGGCACAGGGCCAGGGGCTGGCCTGTCCTCCAGGGCAGCCAGAGGCCAAGTGACTCGGGAGACCCGCCCCTAGCCACCAACGCAGATGAGCCTAGAGAAGCTGCCCCAGCACCCTCCACGCACACAGCCATGCACACAGGTGCCACCCGGCTCTGTACACTGCACGCCACAGCACACCACCGGGGCACAGGCGTTTGCTGACACAGCCTCCTGGGGACACAGCAAAGCAAGTGTGACTGTCTTCTTTCTGGCAGGGGGTTTACAGGTCATTTTACTTTCTTCTTTTTAGTCTTTTATTTCTAGTATTCCGACAAATAACATACATTACTCATAAAACTCTTTTAAGGTTAGGACAAAAGCCCTGTAGTCAGCACTAGGAAATCGGCAATGAGGAAAACAGCTGGCTGAGATACAGCACCGCTGGAAAATTAGGAAAATAAAAAGGGACAAGCCACAGGGCTGACTGCCAGCCCCAGAGCGGAGGCTCCGGGAAGGGCAGCCTCCTGGCACACGGAGCACGCGCACACTTGGAATCCCACGCCTGGCAAACCTCACCCAGAAAGCCAGAAGACAGTGTGCAGAGCCACACAGAGGCCCTCCCCACCCCGGGGGCGCGGCGCTGACAGGAGGGCGGCTCGGTCCTCACCCAGACCTGGCTGCCCCTGAAGCCCAACAGCCTGCGGAGATCCGAGCCCCGCCTCCTCGCCCAGCGGGACTGCCGAGGCCGCGGCTCTGGGGCCCCACCCACTGCTGCACCGCACAGAGCGGCCGGCACCCCGGGCTCCCCCCGGCACACGCGCTTGAGGCCCTTTCAGGAGGCAAACTATAACTTCAGGTTCTTTTCTTAAAATAATTCATCATTTCTGCCACACTACTCCGGGGATGAAACCCCCAAGACACCAGGAGGAGGAGGACCCCACCCCCACGGAGCCCACTCTGGGGGCAGCAGGGCAGCAGGGAGCAGGCCCTGCCAGCCCCGCCCGCCCGCACATACTCAGCTGCGAGCCGTCCCGGTGGTAGCAGCTCCCCGCGTAGGTGCCCTCCTGGATCTCCGGCTGCAGGTCGGCCGCCCTGAGGGGTGCAGGGCCGGGGCCCTCGGTTCTCACGGGCGTGGAGGTGACGTGGAGGCTCAGCCCAGGCACCTCCAGTGGGCACTCATCCTCAGGGCCGGCTGCCAGCACGGGGAGTACACAGCTCGGGCTGTCGCGGCCGTTCACATCCTGGTGATCGGAGGACACCAGACAGGTCGGGGACGGCTCTGTCTCCTCCAGGCCCAGGCGGCTCTCACGGAAGCGTCGACCCCCACACAGATCAACACAGGTGCCGGTCAGCAGCAGCAGCTCCCGGTCGCCCAGCACATCTGACCGCTGCCTGTGCAGGGCACCCACGCCTGCGTCCGAGCCCAGCAGCGAAGGCAAGGGTGTGCCCCCGAGTTCAGACGTGGCGCACGGGCAGTCAGGAGGAGTTCGGTCTGTGCAGTCCCTGAAAACGAGCTCCTTGAGGTTCCAGGAAAACGAGTCCTCACTAGCCTCTGGGGCCGCCACAGCCTCCAGGGCGCCGGGCAGGTCAGTGGCCAGGGCATAGCAGGCCGAGGAGCTGCCCGAGCGACCGCCCCGCGGTGCTGTGGCTCTCAGGCCCGACAAGGACGCAGGGGCAGAGAGCGGGGGCTGCCCCATCAGGACCAGCTCGGCGTAGGAGACGCCCCAAGGCCCCGCGAGGCTCGAGGCGGACAGCTGCTCCTTTATCAGGCATGTATGCAGCTCCTCTCTGTCCTGCCGCGCCTCCAGCCAGGGCTCGTCCAAAGGCGGCGTCGAGAACAAGAGCTGCAGCGTCCCCGGGGGGCTGGGGGCCAAGCATGGGCTTCCTGGCAGTGCGCTCTGCTCCCCCTGGGGGCCCTGCCCAGCCAGATGACCCTCAGTGTGGGGCACGGCCGTGGCAACGTCAGGGCCCTGGTCTGAATCTCTGGCGCTGCCCCGCTCTGCCCGCGCCTCCTGACACGGGCCGTGCGTCTCATCCCCACTACTCCTGTCTGCACTGGGGATGGCAGCTTCTGAGTCTTCCTGGGAAGCAGACAGCTTCGGGTCCCCCAGCTCAGATTGACTCCCCCGCTGAAGGCCCCGGCTGAGGTGCTCTGCTGTCGCCAGCTGCTCTTGCTCTGAGACGGAGTGCTGCTGGCCCTCGGGTGACGACGGGCCACTGCGGGCGGATGGGGCTCCCTCAGGCACATCTCGCGGGCACTCGGGCAGTGACCGGCTTCCTCCTGGGATGCTTTCCCCCCTGCAGGTTGTGATGTGGGACAACACAGTCACTTAGGAGCCACAGAGATCACATGGATTCCCCCTCCAGCAGAGACCAGCACAAAGCAATTACCACCGTGAATAGGACAGGAGAGAAGATGAACTTCTATAACAAAGTTAAAAAATGACATACGAAGGCACATGTTCTCCAGACAAATCCACTTAGCAGTGGCTCACGCAGGCTCAGTCGGAGCGCTAGGGCCCTGTGCGCAAGGCTGCGGTCCCCACGCTCCCCGGCCCGCGGGCGGCCAGGCGCCCCGCGTGGCAGGAGGCATGGGGAGAAAGGGGAGGAACCGTGACAGCCACAAACGCCACCAGATCCACAGCGCAGAGGGGGAGGCCGAGAGGAGTCGGGGCTGGGAGAGCTGGGCGCGGGGTCCTGGGAGCCAGAGCACAGAGCCGCAGCACGCTGGGGACAGGGACCACAGAGGAAGAGGCCACCGCGGCCCCAGGTGACTGCGGAGCCACGGACAGGGGTCCAGCCCGGCCACTAACACCCACAGGGCAGTGCTGGGCGCCGCCCCGGGTCAGCCCAGGCCGGACAGCGGCCCCGAGGGCAACAGAGAGTGGCCGTGCCCGGCCTGGCTGGGGTTCAGGCATGCAGCGATGGGTAAGCACTGCAGCAGAGGGCCAGAAGAGACACGGAGAGGCGGGCCCTGCTCGAGGACCGCCGCAGGGGAGGCAGCTGTGAGCGGGATTCCAAGGACCTGCAGGACTCTCCAGGGGAACCAAGGAGCAAGGGGCCCTCCCCTCCTTGCCCCGTGCACGTGAGCGCTCAGCCAGGACTGATGGGGTCACGCTGCTGCAACTGCCGAAGCAAAGCCAGAAGCCAGGGGTGGACGCAAATGGCAGGGGCTGCGTCCGCAAGCCATGGTGCTACATGAGGGGCAGGCTTGCTCTGGGGATGCACGGTGCCTCCAGCACGTGCACACATGTGGGAGGGCGTGTCCGAGCACACACATCTGTATAGCGAGGGCCCACCCTCAAGGGCACGGGAGGTGGCCTGGCAGGAGCTCGCGGCTGGCAAAATTGGGGCACTTTTGCTGCTCACCATTTTTCTTCAGTACTTAAACACACACATTCTCATAGCACGGCTTTAAAACATCATTTCAAGAAAACCAGAAAACTGTGTGGTGTCCATAAACCCCACGCAATGGCTAGCAAAAGAAGCCGGAGATAAGAAGGTGCATCCGGCCGAGCTCAGGATAGGCCCTGCTGCCCCGTGTCCTGACCCCCAGGGCAGCGAGGGACGCCAAGCAGAGCGGCAGCAGCCCGTCCCAGGGGAGAGGAGAAAGGCCCGCCAAGGTTGGCGCCTTACTGTACATTCAGTCTCAAAGTGATTTTCCAAAATGAGAAACTGGCTGAAAACACACCAAAACACTGCACACAGCACAAGGGGACTCTCACTTCCACTTTCCTGAGTTTTCCAAACTGAACCCTCCTCCTCTAAATAGAATACTATGTCATCTAAAAACGTGCAGCAAAGAGAGTCAAGTGATTTCTGGGACCAGTTCCCTGGATCCTGCCTAAACGCTTCCTTTCCCGCACAGCAGGCCAGCGGCACGGCGGCAGCAGGGCCATGCGGGGGCGCCGGTGTCACCTCCGTCGTCGCGTCCACAGCGCCCTCCCCTCCCAGGCGCACCTGCCCCTCCCTCGGAGGTCTTACCTGGGAGCGGGCGGCGCCAGCGGGCAGGCGGGGAGGGAGCCCCCGGGGGCTGTGGGGCATGTGTCCTGGCTCTCTGCTGGCTTTGGGGTCTCGGTGTCCACCTTTGGATCTGGCAAAAAAGAGTGTTTCCCACTGGCTTGCGCATACCACTGAAAACTACCTCCTGTCCACTGGGCAGGGGCCTGATCTGACCGCAGAAACGCTGCCAGACTCATGCCCACAGTGCAGCCCTGGCTCCCAGCCAGGCCTGGGCCCCTCACTGCTGACAGCCCCCAGGAGCTCCACTCTCTGACTGCGGGGGAGAACCAGAGGCCTGCGGCCTGAGGCTGCTCCTCTCCTCAGGGCCACTGGCCTCCCTGCCATGCCCAGCCTGCTCCCTTGCCCAGGAGGCCACCCACTCCTTCCAGCCTGGGGGCCCGAGAAGGCAAGCATCCCCCCTCTGTCTCCCTCTGGAGCGCAGGGTCTTCTCCGCCTCATTGCTATACTTGCGCCACCTGGCTCTGCCCAGGCTCCAGAGGCCAGATGGAGTGCCAGCCTACAGCAGGGCCGGGACACCACAGTAACCGGGGTGCCAGGGGCGCGATGTCCGTGCTGCTCAGCAGCCTGGGAGGCTCCCAGGAGGAGTCTGGCCCCCGCGGGCAGGAGTGACGGACAGGCACCACGAGCAAGCGTGCAATGCCACAGGTCGACTCTAGAGACCATGAGGGCAGAGCTCCTGTGACGCCGCCCACCCATTTCCTACAAAGAACACGAATCACACACACACTGAAAGAACTTAGATTCTGGAAAAAGAGAAAAAAGTATCAGTGACAGAGAAAAAAGGAGTCTTTCCAGAGAGAAAAACCCAGATACAACGAAGGAAATTGCATGTTAAGAAAAGGGGTCACTCAGAGAGTCAGTAGCCTGACAAAGCACCTTTTAAAAAACCGAACACCAGGGACATCCCTGCTGTGCAGTGGTGAAGAGTCTGCACTTCCAAAGCAGGGAGGTGGGTTTGATCCCCGGTAAGGGAGAGAGATCCATGCGCCACAAACCAACTAAGGCCACAACCACAACTACTGAGCTTGTGCACACTGGGGCCGGTGTAGCACGAGAAGGGAGGCCGTGCACTACAGAGAACCTGCATGACACGGGAAACGCCCCAACACTGCAGCCGAGGCACGACAAACACCCCTGACAGGGAGAGCTCATGTCCCGTCAGACGCCACAGAGTCACGCCTGAGGCCGGACACACACCATCTGACACGGAGCATTCACGTCCTATCAGACACCACAGAGTCACATCTGAGGCCCGACACACAGTGTAACAACCAGCACTCACGTCCTGTCAGACACCACACAGTCACACCTAAGGCCTGACACACACCATCTGACAGTGAGACTCACGTCCTGTCAGACACCACACAGTCACACCTAAGGCCTGACACACACCATCTGACAGTGAGACTCACGTCCTGTCAGACACCACACAGTCACACCTAAGGCCTGACACACACCATCTGACAGTGACACTCACGTCCTGTCAGACGCCACACAGTCACACCTAAGGCCTGACACACACCAGCTGACAGTGACACTCACGTCCTGTCAGACGCCACACAGTCACATCTTAGGCTGACACACAGCATCTGACAGGGAGCACTCACGTCCCGTCCGACACCACACAGTCATAGTTTCCCTCACTGACTGTATTAAATCCACTGGTGTTTCCTCCAAGTCCAGGTCTTTCCACCAACTCGCCCTCAGGTGACAGCACCCGTGGGCGCAGGCCTGGGAGGACCCCTGAGCCGACACTGGGGTTGCCCGGTCAAGCCTCCTGGAGCAGAAGTGAGCTCCCTGGAGGCTGCCGGAGCCTCCGCTGGCCTTTGCTTCCCGGGGCTCCACCTGCAGAGAACAGAGAGGGGTCCACACAGTGGGAGCCCCACACTGTGCCCCAAACATGGTCCTACAGCGTCCCAGTGTGGACTTGGGGCTTTTATTGGCGTCACCTTAAATGCTTAGTTAAAAGCACTGGTAGCCTCCCTTGTGGCTCAGGGTAAGAAAATCCGTCTGCCGTGCTAGAGACAAAGCAGATCCAGTCCCTGGTCTGGGCCGAGCCAGCTGACGAGGCCGGGCGCCACCGCTGCTCCCCAGCAGAGGCCCCTGCAAACGAGAACCCTCCACCTTGGCTAGAGAGGAGCCTGTGTCTCCACAGCTAGAGAAAAGCCTGCCTGGCAACAGGACTCTGCACAGCTAAAAATAAGTAAGTCAATTAAAAAGAAAACACTGGAAATGGACAAAACTAAACAAATCCGAGACTGCTGACTCAGGGACGGATCTGACATCAGTCCTACTTCAGCTACTTACATAAAGCTACGTCACCTACTCGCACAGAAGAGACTGCCGAGCACGTGCCCAGTGACGCACCCCCTGCCCGCATCTGGCCTCAACGCTGTGAGACCCACACAAGCGTCCCATCCCCTGGGAACGTGGAA